>NC_133296.1:9099747-9266607 GCF_005239225.2 Populus alba | reverse complement strand
ATGACAGCTATTTGGTGGCAAAGAAGATGGAAGATGATATAGATTCAATGAGACAACAAATTAGTGGGGCTGATCGAGAGAGATTCACTATGAGTAAAGAGGAGAAACCAAGTTTTTGAGTTTCAAATATTTATGATCATAATGCTTTTATGATGTTAGATAAAAAGCTCGAGGCTTAAGGACTTGCAAAGCTTTATAAAGAAACAAATAAAGAACATGAAGAATATGGAGAGCTTCAATTCAGCACCAAAGGGATATAAAACAAAAGAGGGTAGCAGTGGTTATCATTCAAAAATATACACGCAAATGGATGGCTAGATGTGTTTATTTAAAATTATTATCGGCTACTACATTCATCCAAAGTTGTTGGTGAATAAGAGGTTATAATTTTTTCCCTTATCCTTGTTAATGATTCAAGGACGAATTATCTTGAAGAGAGAGGGAATAATACGATCCGGGCAATGAAAAAACAATTAGATTTCGATTCTAATATAAAATGCGCATATGTCTAGTTTAATAGCAACAATCATAATTCTCAATCTGACATGTTGGATTAGATTGAAATTTTACGTAGAGTCTATTGACATGTTTGCCTATCTTACATTGAAATATTGGTCACCAGAGGCTATATAATTTTTTTTGTTTACTTCTTTTTGACTTGTGGACTTCCTATTTGGCTAAGATTCTTTTCCTAAATGGATGTGGCAACTGGTTTTGGAAATTTCCTAGTCTACAAAGATCTTTAATGGGTTGCAACATGGTTTTCATGTGTGACAAGGATTCATAAATGTTTTAGAATCCTTTTCTTACCAGGATTCATTATTCATCCTAACTACAACAAGGAAAGAAGACCTTAACATTAATTCTACCTTTAGATCAAATTTCCTTGTCTATTGGGACTTCTTAAGGGTGACAAATCTGATCCTATCATATGTAGGATATTAATTTCGGATTTATTATTGTTATTATTATTTTCTTCTTAGTTTAGAGTTTTATTTACATTATTTGGGTTTAATTGTAAATGGGCCTCATATAGGGTACGTAATTTTCAGATCAGGGATTCATTAGGGTTTGTTTCAGTCTAAAGTAAGTATAAATAAAGGCATAATCACACAAATAGGGTACGTAATTTTCAGATCAATAAACTTGTTTTGCGCTCTTATTGTGTGTTGGTGGGATAATCTCCCTTCCTTGGTTCTCTAAAAAACTAAAAATGATATATCAAAGAATAACGGGTTTCGTGGCGTCATCATTATACTTGTCGTTTACGAATCAATACTCGTTGGGCGGGGGTTCCCATTTCCAATGGTGTCGGTGCCTAGGTACAAGTCATCTTTATGTCACACTCCTATCAAACCTGATTTACTTGGCTTTCCGAGAATTGGTGTCTCCTATCAAACACAAGACCATGAGGTTCGCATCAACCAATATCATCAACATCCTCAAAATCCTCATAATCAGCCCACCTTGGCCTTTCAGCCCTACTACCATTGTTCGATTTCGGTTCAGCCCCAACCTTTCTCATGTTGTGGGTACATGTTCCATCCACGTTACCAATTTTTCCCACCTTCTCAAGTCTGTCACACAAGTTCCCCGTCACAAAATTTATTCTTTCCATCATCTTCGCTATGGCTTGCATTTGGAACTTAAGTTCATCCTTGGGAAAGGGTGGTTCTGTTGTTTTTGATTTGACATGATGGTACCTGTAAAATTGGTTAGTAGTATAAAAATATCCTAATGGCACTCGTGTTTCACTCAAACTTAGATTTCTCCCCTCGTCTCACCCTCATTTGGTTCATGTTGAACACAATCCAAATAGATATACAAGGCTCAAGAAGAAATTATAAAATAGAAAACATGCAAAGACAAAACTACGATGATAGTCTCGCGAGAAGCAAGTGAATCTATCCAAAATATGAACAAAACCAAAGACTTGAATAAAAACAGAACTAAAATATAAAAAATGACAAAACAACCCCAAATATGTTAAAAATTATGAACATATAGTGCAAGAAATGAAAAAAATAGAAGCAAAGCGAATTTCAAAAGTTGATGCAAAATAGACTTTTTTACAAAGAGGTAAGTCTAAACCTAAAACCTAATGTAAATTATGTCAAATTAAGCTAACATTTCAAATATAGTGTGATTTCAACCCAAATAGACAGAATGTAAATGTTGAGCAATTTATGCTAAGGTATGATATACTGACGCAAAAATGTTATGAATCAATCCTGATTAGACTTGAAATTGAAAATCAAACCAAACGATATTCAATTGACCCTAAAACTAACATGTAGTGCGATAAGGATCCTAGTAATTAGGGTATCAATTTTAAGTTAAGTCAGAGTTGATTTGATCCAATATTCCGTTGTTTAGTTTTCTGCGACATAAACCAGTAAACAATTTTTGAATAAATTTCTTTTTTTTTTTATGCTAATGATATATTTTGGACAGTAACAGAATGAAATAAAAATTTATGATGTGGCCCAGCCCAGAAACACCAGTAAGGACCCATTACATGTTCCAAATGGTCCAATAACTCGGTCCAAGAAAGACATTGAAAGAGGCATTGAATGCATTGGTTTTGAAGGTTTCCACCAAGTCAGAATTGAAAGGTCCATTGGAGTATCAACAGGAGACCATGGTACATCTTATCCATGTGCAAGAGGGGTCCAATACAACCTTATTGAGCCATGAAGTGAGTAAAGCAAAGGAAACAAAAGAATCCTACTACAACTTGGAAACAACATGGGTAGCTACCTTTTCTTTTTGTTTCTAGGATTAAGAGGCTATATGGAAGGCTATAAATAAGCCTTGAATGAGTTCTGTGATATTTTACTTCATTCTCTTCTTCTCATGGCAGAACAAGGATTTAATATTAGGGGTTTTATTTTTATTTTTGATAGCTACAGCCCAAGGCTTGTTTGGGCTTAATTAATACTTTGGATTAAGTTATGGGCTTTCTAGTTTAGGGTGTTGGGCCAATTTTGAGTAGACCTCATATAAGTCCACAAAAGGGGTCCATTAGGGTTAATTTTTCAAGGACTATTTAAACTCATGTAAGCCAAAATTTCAGCAGCTTTGATGATCATTATTCTGATTTTTTTTTTGTTTTTAACGCGTGAGAGTGATTCTTGTATTCTTCAGTTCTTGAACGAACCGAATCTGACTTATCGAAGATTAACTGGCTTCATGGCGTCATTTTACTCATTCTAATCGTGTTGGTGCCTTGGGGCAGGTTTCCATTGTGTCACACTCCTATCAGACCTATTTCGGCTTTCCGGGATCAGATCTCAATCTTGATTGTGGGTTGCGTGACCACGTGATCACGAGGTTCGCATCAATTTATTATTTTGATATGCCACAAATTCAAGGAGAAGAAGAAATTGGACACCAAGGAATTGTTTTTGTGCAAAATCACGAAGAATCAAAAATTTCAGAAGGACATAACCTGATTAATAAAGCCAAGCTCTGATACCAAATGATGCAAACCTCGTGATCACGTGTTCAAGCAACCCACACTCAAAGACACCAATTCTTCGAAAGCCAAGTAAATCAGGTTTGATAGGAGTGTGACACAAAGATAACTTGTATCTAGACACCAGCACTATTGAAGACAGAAAAATCCCCACCCAACGAATATTGATTCGCGAACAAGAAGTATAAGAATGACGCCATGAAGCTAGTTGTTCTTTGATAAGTCGTTTCAGTTCTTTAGAAAACCAAGGAAGGGAGATTATCCCACCAACGCATAACAAGTTCCACAAAAGAATTTAATTGATCTGAAAATGACGTAACCTTACATGTTTGGTTATGCCTTTATTTCTTCTGCCTCTAGAATTAAACAAACCCTAATGAGCCCCTTATATGGACTTATATGAGGCCCACTTACAATTAAACTCAAATAATACAAATAAAACCTTAAACTAGGAAGAAAATAACAATATAAATAATAAATCCGAATTTAATATATTAAATATGATAGGATTAGATTTGTCACCCTTAAGAAGTCCTAAATAGGCTAAGAAATCTGATCTGAAGGTAGAACTAATTCTGAGGTCTTCTTTTCTTGTTGTAGCTATAAGATGAATAAGAAATCCTTGTAAAAAAAGGATTTTGAAACATTTATCCTTGCCACACTTGGAAACTACGCTGCAACCCATTAAAGATCTTTGTAAGCTAGGAAATTCTCAAAACTAGTTGCCACATCCTTTTAGGAAAAGGATCCTTACCAAATAGGAAATCCACAAGTTAAAAGGAAGCAAATAACAAAATTCATACAACCTCTATTGACCAGTATTTCAATGCCTTATCGAACTCCGATAGACCTGAAAATTTAGCCCAATGCAAACAAATATGTTAGGACACACCATGTAAGTTTTTAGCCTGATCAAATGGTTGGCTTGAGAATTATGACTATTGTCATAAAACTGGACAGTTGCACATTTTATATCAGAATCTGAATTTGATATTGCTTGGATCGTATCAAAAGTAAATAACAAAATTCATACATCTTGTTCTGACCTATATCGCAAGTTTTTCTCTAACATTGATTAACCCGAAAATTAACCCCAATATAGACAAACACACTTCCGAAATCTTTTGGTAAAATTTTAGCTCGATCCAATGATTGGATTTGGAGTTATGCTTAATAGAGTAAAACTGGACGGTAGAACATTTTACGCCAAAATCCGAATCTAACCTTGTTGGGGTTATGTCACAAGCTTGCACCGTATCATAAAAGAATTGTATAAGGATGATAATGATTTTGCTATTGTTTACAATGCTTGTGAAACTTTGGCTTTTAGTAATTTTTATTTACTTTATGGGTGTTTATTTAAAGAGAATTGTTTGTGTTCTATTAAGATCTATGTGTGAATTTCTTGTACATGAAGCATATGGGAGCAGGTTGATGGGGCATTTTGGTGTTGTTAGGACTTTGGATGTGTTGGATGAGCATTTTTATTGGCCTAAAATGAAAAATAAGATATGCAACATATATGATGCAAACCTCATGATCACGTGGTCACGCAACCCACACGTAAAGACTCCAATTCCTGGAAAGCCAAATAAATCAGGTTTGATAAGAGGGTGATATAAAAATAACTTGTACCTATTTATGCTAACTCTAGACTTAAAGAAACCTTAATGGATCCCAATTGGGTGGACTTATATGAGGCCCACTTATATTTGACCTGCATAAGTGATAAGAACCCAAAGACTAAGAAGAAAATAATAAAAACTTGAAATTATTATCCTAAACATGCTAAAATCAGATTTGTCACCTTTAAGAAGTCCCAAATAAACTAGGGGAAATCTGATTTGGAAAATTTTTGATACCACCTTTTTAGGTTGTTGATTAGCTTGGATTTCCTTGTTTAACTCGGATAAATAAGAAAATAAATTTTCTTCTTTGCTGCTAATTTAGTGACTTTCCTTCCCAGCTTAGGAAAAGCATTAAATAATCCTCCCCTCTTTAGGAACAAGATTTGGCAAACTTCCTTATTTAATTAGCACAATAAATTGTTGACTTTCTATCCTTGTAGCTTAGGAAAAACAAGCCTAAGAAGGCTAGTATGGGGTCAGACACATCAGCCCCTTGTTCCACATGAATTGAGCTCTTTTTGGACTTGAATTAGATGAATTAGGTCCGTATCAAACAACTTTTATCTCTGGATGGAGAATCAGCGACAATATTCTTTTGTCTCAGGAACTAATGAAAGGCTATCATACAACTACGGGTCCTGCTCGTTGTGCTATGAAAGTAGACCTGATGAAGGCTTATGACTTGGTTCGGTGCGATTTCGTTGATGCTACGTTAATAAAAATGGGATTCCCTAGAACAGTCATTGATTGGATCATGGTTTGTGTTACATCATGTCAATTCTCAATCAACGTCAACGGTGAACTTGTAGGTTACTTCCAAGGGGGGAGAGGGCTGAGACAAGGTGATCCATTATCTCCATATTTTTTTTTTTGGTAAGCTGACTTATGTATTAAAAGAAAATGATACAAAGAATATAATGGGCATACCTAAGATTTACAATGAGGATAGAAACGAAAACCAACAAAGGGCTACAGGCTAGCCACAACAAAACAAAAACTTGGACCAACTAGTTATGCTAGGGGTACAAAAACAACCAGCTAAACATCAAATTAAGAGTCCATGTTATTGACCCTCCAAAGTCTTTGGATCCTTATGTTTTCATCTGTTTGTTGAACATTCCTCATCAAAACAAGCTTATCGCGAATGATACATTCGATTTGATCAAAAACCAAATTCGAAGCTTTAGACACATCTGCAAAGATCCTTGCATTCCGTTCTTGCCAGATACAATACACTGTAGCTGCGAAACCCAGTTTACGAGAAAAGTTGACGAAACTTTTTCCATGCCAAGAGACAGTGGCCAATCGAATCCATTCATCCAAGCTTTTTGTCATTCTTGGAATGTCGCATCTATCACAAACATTCCACCATAATGCTTTCGCAAAGGAGCATTCGAAGAACAAGTGGTTGTGATCTTCATTATTGCAGAGACAGAGTGAGCACCTATTGGGACCATGAATACCAAACCGATGAAGTCTATCCTGCGTTGAGAGTTTCCGTTGGATAGCCACCCAAAGAAGAAATGCATGTCTTGGGACAGCATTCTTGAACCACACGATGTCATGCCAATCAACCATTTGATGATGAATTCTTAGTTGTTCCCAAGCTACTTTGACTGAGAAACTCTGATTTGGCGAATCCAACCAAACAATCTCATCCTTTTGCCCCTTAGGAGTAGAGGTGGAAGGAATAGCTTCTAAAATGGGGTGCTAGCCAATAGCATGAGTGATAGGAATTCTCCATTCTAAGTTATTAATCAGCACGTTCACTCTCGCGTGTTGTTCCATACCTGAATCATAGATGAAACGTTCACCGTAGGTATCAGCGAGCGGGCTGTGAGGATGCCAATTGTCAAACCATAGAGAGGTTGTCATTCCATCTCCGATGACGTGCTTCATCTTCGGCCATGCTAAGGATCTGAGCTTTAGAATCTTTCCCCAAGCCCAAGAGCAGCTTCCTGGCGCCTTGATTGTCCAGAAATTCCTACCTCGCAAGAGATTGGATCTGATCCAAGTAGACCAGATTGAGCCATCTGAGTCATTGCACAAGTTCCAAATATGTTTCAACAAGGCAATCTTGTTCCATTCTGCTATCCTTTTTATGCCTAGCCCCCCCTCCTTTTTTGGAAGACATACCTGATCCCAAGCCACTTTAGCCCTGGTAGTGCTCATATCTGAACCTGACCAAAGAAAGGATCTCATAATTTGCTCAACATTTTTCACTACTTCCCCAGGTAATAGGAATAGAGATGCCCAATAGACCTGGATGGAGAATAAGACTGAGTTAATCAATTGTACTCGCCCTGCGAAAGAGAGTGTTCTACAAGTCCAATGTCGAACTTTGGCGGTAATTCGATCCACGAGGCCCTTACAATTAACAGCCTTTAGTCTGGACTAGATAAGAGGCACTCCCAAATATTTCATAGGAAGCTCCCCCTCTCTAAACCCAAGAATACTGATAATCTGTTCCCTCTCAGCTCCTAACGAACCGCTCAAGAAGATGTCACTTTTGTTTGGATTTGGATATAGACCTGATAGAACTTGAAACTCTGTGAGTACATTTTTTATCATACGGATTGAATGTACATCCCCTTTGCTGAATATCATCAAGTCGTCGGCAAAGCAAAGATGAGAAATTCTGTCCTTCTTGCATCTCCAGTGGAACTTGAAGTTTTGGTTGGCACTCATATTGCAGAACAGCCCTGACAGGATTTCCATGCATAGGACAAACAAATATGGAGATAATGGATCACCTTGTCTCAGCCCTCTCCCCCCTTGGAAGTAACCCGCAAGTTCACCGTTGACGTTGATTGAGAATTGACATGATGTAACACAAACCATGATCCAATCAATGACTTTTCTAGGGAATCCCATTTTTATCAACGTAGCATCAACGAAATCCCACCGAACAGAGTCATAAGCCTTCATCAGGTCTACTTTCATAGCACAACGAGCAGGACCCGTAGTTGTGTGATAGCCTTTCATTAGTTCCTGAGACAAAAGAATATTGTCGCTGATTCTCCGTCCAGAGATAAAAGCTGTTTGATACGGACCTACTAAGGATGGTAAAACAACTTTCATTCTCCCAGCTAGAATCTTCGCGATGCATTTGTATACTGTATTGCAGCAAGATATAGGACGAAAATCTGTCAACCTCGTAGGATTAGCAACTTTAGGGATAAGGGAAATGGATGTAGCATTCATTTCTTTAAGCATTCTACGAGTCTGGAAGAAGGAGCTAACAGCGTTGATTACATCTTCCCCCACTATGTGCCACATTCTTTTGAAGAAACCTGCGTTGAAGCCATCTGGACCAGGAGCTTTGTTGTTTTTCAAACTAAACATAGCATGCTTAATCTCCTCTCTAGTTACATCTTGTGCTAGTACATGCTGTTGAGTTGCCGACAATTTGTAAATAATTGCCGATTGCATCACTTCCTCGTTCAGGACCCTAGGCATCTGTTTCACTCCCAATACACGCTGGAAGTATGCAATTACTTCTGATTTGACTGCCTCGTGTCCTTCAGCGACTTCTCCATCCTCCCTTGTAACCGAGAGAAGCTTATTTCTATTCTGTCTACCATTTACTGATTTGTGAAAGTAGCTAGTATTTTGATCCCCCAAGCTAAGCCATTGTATCCTTGCCTTTTGTCTGAAAAAACACTCTTCCGCCCTGACAGTAGAAGCATAGTTACGAACAGCATCTCTTTCTCGCATACGCAATGTTGGATCCTCAGGCGCTGTATGCAGAGCTTGTTGAGCCCTATCCATGTGATCTTTTGCATCTTTTACTCTATCGGAAATATTGGAGAAGTGAGTCTTATTGAAATGTTTAAGTTCCTGCTTTAGCTTCCTTAGTTTGCAACACAGTTGATACATTGGACAACCTCCTGAATGCTGATCCCATACTTTCTTCACCAAGGGCATGAACTCGTCATGATCCATCCACATATCGAAGAATCTGAATGGTTTCTTTATGTTCTGAACATTGCCAGTGACTTTTACCACCATGGGAGAATGATCTGACATACCAGCAGGCAAGAATCTCGCTTCCGACAATGGGAAGCGCATATTCCACTTCTCATTCACAAGCACTCTATCTAGTTTCCGCATAATCATATTCTCAGGACATTGGTTCGTCCAAGTATAATGCATACCTGAATACCGAAGATCATCCACTTTCGTTTCACGTATACATGTTTCCAATCTGTCCATATGACCAGCCCACGTAGAAGACCCCCCTAACCTCTCTGACTGGTTGCGGATAGCATTAAAGTCGCCCATAAGAATCCATGGGGTTGACTCCCATCCATCACTACGACTCACAATATCAGACCATAAAGCCTCACGTACAGATGCATTATTGTCTCCGTAAATGATTGAAGTATTAAAACAGATATTGGTAGCTAATATCATGACAGAAACATGGATAGCCTGGTCTGACATTCCCAGAACATCCACCTTCACCAAATCAGCATTCCAACAAACCCAAATACGACCACGACAAGAGAAATCATAATTATACAAGAATGACCAATTACGCAGAAGAAGTTGCGAAACATTATCTTTATTCCTGTCTCTAACCCGAGTTTCAACCAAACCAAAAAAAACCATCCTCTCTTGATGGATGAGCTGACACAGTTCTGAATGCTTTATGGGATCATTCAAACCTCTAACATTCCAACATCCAATAATCATAGGGAAATAGAGAGGAGTACCAAACATCAACACACGGATTACCTTGACTTGCCCCCCCTAGAGGAGCCAGATTTCTTACTCTTCTTTGAAAAGCCTGGAGAACCCGTTTTCTTTTTTTCTAGAGAGTCTCTAGCCTTGCTAGCTAACTGATTAATAAAAGTTTCCCCGTCAGAAGAAATCGGACTTTGCGGACTTGTTGGGATCAGTGACGTCGACTCCTTATCATCATCTTCCTTACCTGTACCACCTCCCATAACTCCAATATCAACATTCACCTCATGACTAACAGGGTTCATGGTTGCATTACAGATGGTTGAACTTTGATCTAAAGAAGTACATGCATCCCCTTCCTCCGGCACCATGTCTGCTCGTAAGCTCTTCAAAATAAGAGGAGAGGTAGGATATTCATCTTCATAACAACCAGCATTGGGCACATCTAATGTCGCAGATTCATTTGTATTACAATCAGCACTATGTAAAGCAGATGCTAAACAACCATTCTCATTACAATTAAGCTCTTTAGATGCCAAACAATCATTCTCACCAATCGTAACACCCTTATTTCGCTTACCAACTACCTGCCATTGAAGCTGATTCTGCTTATTATCTGCATGTTTAGAGTTCACAGCTCCTATTTTCCTTTTGCCCTCTGCCCCCATTGTACGATCATCAACTTTACTGGTAGCACATATCGCTGTGGTATGTCCAAAGACATTGCAATTATTGCACCTTGAAGGAATCCATTCATAATCCGCTGAAATTGTTATGAATAACCCATTTGGACAGCGAAGGTCGTATTCCTTCACCAGCGTTTTCGAAGCTTCTATCTCAACGCAAACTCTTGCGTAGCTAAGCCTTTTACGCAACAATGTAGTAAGGTCAGCATGAAGGGGAACCCCAATAGCACTCGCTACACAACTCAGCCCCTTAACAGTCCAATACTCGAGAGGAACATTGTAAAGCTTAACCCATACCGGAACTCTATCCAGATCATCTTTCAAAAATTGCATGTTCGGATGCCAACGTTTAAGCACCAAAGGTCTGTTGGCCATGTGCCATGGGGCTCTCTCCAGAACATTAGTGGCGCGATCGACAGAATCAAAAGTGAAGAGAAAGAATCCATTATCAGAAGATAAAACTTCGGATAGACCGTGGGAGCCCCATATTCTTTTTGCAATAGAATTAACAACAGGATAGGGTAATTTCTGACCCACGAAATGACCAACTAGAGTGGATTTCCAAAGTTCACAGCCATCCTCAAACACATCAAGTGGAGGAGCTACTGTCACACGACCATCAGTTATTGCGGGGGGAGCAAAATGCAAGTTACGGACTGGATTCATATCAAGGGATATCCTACCCTTATTGTCATCAACATCAGAGCCCTTCAAAGCATTTAAAAAATTCAATTTGGGGCTAAGGTGTAGCTGTTCTTGTTGCTTAGACCCAACCTTCAACTCATCACCTTTAGAACCCAACACAGGATTCATGTCATGACTATTTAGCATGTCTTGGAGCTCTAATTGTAAAGTATGTCCAGATTTAACTCCATTGTGTTGTTCAATGTCATAGCTAACCATTGGAACAAATTTGACAGCAGAACACAAAGACAATTTGGCAGCATATGCTTACCAAAAAAAAAAAAACAATTTGGCAGCATACAAATACTAGAAAAAACTCAGTCCAAGAAGCACTAATAAGCGACCAGCACTATGATTGGAACACCGATCAGTTCAAACATCCCAACGGTTCAAAGGAAGATACACATGATATGTATAACATATTCAAAAATCAGCACAGTTTAACGGTTGGATCGCCGCAGATCTTAATTATACCGAAACTGACCTGAGAATGACGACCTTCTGTTGTTTGAAAAACAACAAAGCTCCTGGTCCAGATGGCTTCAACGCAGGTTTCTTCAAAAGAATGTGGCACATAGTGGGGGAAGATGTAATCAACGCTGTTAGCTCCTTCTTCCAGACTCGTAGAATGCTTAAAGAAATGAATGCTACATCCATTTCCCTTATCCCTAAAGTTGCTAATCCTACGAGGTTGACAGATTTTCGTCCTATATCTTGCTGCAATACAGTATACAAATGCATCGCGAAGATTCTAGCTGGGAGAATGAAAGTTGTTTTACCATCCTTAGTAGGTCCGTATCAAACAGCTTTTATCTCTGGACGGAGAATCAGCGACAATATTCTTTTGTCTCAGGAACTAATGAAAGGCTATCACACAACTACGGGTCCTGCTCGTTGTGCTATGAAAGTAGACCTGATGAAGGCTTATGACTCTGTTCGGTGGGATTTCGTTGATGCTACGTTGATAAAAATGGGATTCCCTAGAAAAGTCATTGATTGGATCATGGTTTGTGTTACATCATGTCAATTCTCAATCAACGTCAACGGTGAACTTGCGGGTTACTTCCAAGGGGGGAGAGGGCTGAGACAAGGTGATCCATTATCTCCATATTTGTTTGTCCTATGCATGGAAATCCTGTCAGGGCTGTTCTGCAATATGAGTGCCAACCAAAACTTCAAGTTCCACTGGAGATGCAAGAAGGACAGAATTTCTCATCTTTGCTTTGCCGACGACTTGATGATATTCAGCAAAGGCGATGTACATTCAATCCGTATGATCAAAAATGTACTCACAGAGTTTTCAGGTTCTATCAGGTCTATATCCAAATCCAAACAAAAGTGACATCTTCTTGAGCGGTTCGTTAGGAGCTGAGAGGGAACAGATTATCAGTATTCTTGGGTTTAGAGAGGGGGAGCTTCCTATGAAATATTTGGGAGTGCCTCTTATCTCGTCCAGAGTAAAGGGTGTTAATTGTAAGGGCCTCGTGGATCGAATTACCGCCAAAGTTCGACATTGGACCTGTAGAACACTCTCTTTCGCAGGGCGAGTACAACTGATTAACTCAGTCTTATTCTCCATCCAGGTCTATTGGGCATCTTTATTCCTATTACCTGGGGAAGTAGTGAAAAATGTTGAGCAAATTATGAGATCCTTTCTTTGGTCAGGTTCAGATATGAGCACTACCAGGGCTAAAGTGGCTTGGGATCAGGTATGTCTTCCAAAAAAGGAGGGGGGGCTAGGCATAAAAAGGATAGCAGAATGGAACAAGATTGCCTTGTTGAAACATATTTGGAACTTGTGCAATGACTCAGATGGCTCCATCTGGTCTACTTGGATCAGATCCAATCTCTTGCGAGGTAGGAATTTCTGGACAATCAAGGCGCCAGGAAGCTGCTCTTGGGCTTGGGGAAAGATTCTAAAGCTCAGATCCTTAGCATGGCCGAAGATGAAGCACGTCATCGGAGATGGAATGACAACCTCTCTATGGTTTGACAATTGGCATCCTCACAGCCCGCTCGCTGATACCTACGGTGAACGTTTCATCTATGATTCAGGTATGGAACACAACGCGAGAGTGAACGTGCTGATTAATAACTTAGAATGGAGAATTCCTATCACTCATGCTATTGGCTGGCACCCCATTTTAGAAGCTATTCCTTCCACCTCTACTCCTAAGGGGCAAAAGGATGAGATTGTTTGGTTGGATTCGCCAAATCAGAGTTTCTCAGTCAAAGTAGCTTGGGAACAACTAAGAATTCATCATCAAATGGTTGATTGGCATGACATCGTGTGGTTCAAGAATGCTGTCCCAAGACATGCATTTCTTCTTTGGGTGGCTATCCAACGGAAACTCTCAACGCAGGATAGACTTCATCGGTTTGGTATTCATGGTCCCAATAGGTGCTCACTCTGTCTCTGCAATAATGAAGATCACAACCACTTGTTCTTTGAATGCTCCTTTGCGAAAGCATTATGGTGGAATGTTTGTGATAGATGCGACATTCCAAGAATGACAAAAAGCTTGGATGAATGGATTCGATTGGCCACTGTCTCTTGGCATGGAAAAAGTTTCGTCAACTTTTCTCGTAAACTGGGTTTCGCAGCTACAGTGTATTGTATCTGGCAAGAACGGAATGCAAGGATCTTTGCAGATGTGTCTAAAGCTTCGAATTTGGTTTTTGATCAAATCGAATGTATCATTCGCGATAAGCTTGTTTTGATAAGGAATGTTCAACAAACAGATGAAAACATAAGGATCCAAAGACTTTGGAGGGTCAATAACATGGACTCTTAATTTGATGTTTAGCTGGTTGTTTTTGTACCCCTAGCATATCTAGTTGGTCCAAGTTTTTGTTTTGTTGTGGCTAGCCTGTAGCTATTTGTTGGTTTTCGTTTCTGTCCTCATTGTAAATCTTGGGTATGCCCATTATATTCTTTGTATCATTTTCTTTTAATACATAAGTCAGCTTACCAAAAAAAAAAATGACGACCTTCTGTTGAACATGTAGAAAACGTTGCTGGAGGCTTAATTTCTAATCTCCACCGTTCAGAATGTGTATCATAACCAGATGCATCACATATCCAAAAATAAGCTTGATCCAACGGTGGAAGAAGGAGAAATATGCTGGCGGCTCTGACTGTTCCGAGAAGGATTTCTCCAGAAATATTCAAATGGCTGGCTTTCGCAGGAGGAATCCAATATGGACGATCCCTCTGGACAGAATGTAGGCAATATAGATGTTCACAACATACCAAAAAATAGTCTGGATCCAACGGTATAACAAGGCAAAATGGGCCGGCGACTCTGACAGCACTAGGGGGTTTTCCAGAAAATTTCAATTGTCCAGATTTCTTAAACGGCGGCAGCTTTAGAAGATCCCTCCGGTCAGAATGTAGAAATAGTTCAGTTCACAACATAACCAAATCTTGGCTTGATCCAACGGTGGTCGCCGGAGATATGGCTGTTGGAGCACCGCCCCTTTGAATCTTTCCTCTCTAACCTCTCTCTAACCTCCTAGCATCACCTTCAAATTCGGGTCTCATTAGGTCTGATTCATAACGTTTTTGCGTCAGTCTGTAATATGAGTGCCTATGCATATTTGTCCCCATTATCTCCATATTTGTTTGTCCTATGCATGAAAATCCTGTCACGGCTGTTCTGCAATATGAGTGCCAACCAAAACTTCAAGTTCCACTGGAGATGCAAGAAGGACAGAATTTCTCATCTTTGCTTTGCCGACGACTTGATGATATTCAGCAAAGGGGATGTACATTCAATTCGTATGATCAAAATGTACTCACAGAGTTTCAAGTTCTATCAGGTCTATATCCAAATCCAAACAAAAGTGACATCTTCTTGAGCGGTCCGTTAGGTGCTGAGAGGGAACAGATTATCAATATTCTTGGGTTTAGAGAGGGAGGGCTTCCTATGAAATATTTGGGAGTGCCTCTTATCTCGTCCAGACTAAAGGCTGTTAATTGTAAGGGCCTCGTGGATCGAATTACCGCTAAAGTTCGACATTGGACCTGCAGAACACTCTATTTCGCAGGAAGAGTACAACTGATTAACTCAGTCTTATTCTCCATCCAGGTTTATTGGGCATCTCTATTTCTATTACCTGGGAAAGTAGTGATGCGAACCTCGTGATCACGTGGTCATGCAACCCACACGCAAAGACACCAATTCCTGGAAAGCCAAGTAAATCAGGTTTGATAGGAGTGTGACACAAAGATAACTTGTACCTAGGCACCAGCACTATTGGAAACGGAGACCCCCACCCAACGAATATTGATTCGCGAACGAGAAGTATAAGGATGACGCCACGAAGACAGTTGTTCTTCGATAAGTCGTTTTTCAGTTCTTTAGAGAACCATGGAAGGGAGATTATGTCACCAACACACACACACACAAAGTGCGGCAAACAAGAAGTTTTATTAATATGAATTGTCTTCTTACATGTCTGGTTATGCCCTTATTTATAGTGACTGCAGACTAAAATAAACCCTAATGGACCCCTTATGTGGACTTATATGATGCCCACTTACAATTAAACCCAAATAATATAAATATACCCTAAACTAAGAAGAAAATAACATTAAAATAAATAAATCCGAATTTAATATCCTAAATATGATAGGATCAGATTTGTAGCCCTTTAGAAGTCCTATATAAGGTAGGAGAATCAAATCTGAAGGTAGAATTAGTTCTGAAATCTTCTTTCCTTTTTGTAGCTAGGATGAATAAGGAATCCTTGCGAGAAAAGGATTCTGAAACATTTATGAATCCTTGCCACACTTGGAAACTATGTTGCAGCCCATTAAAGATCTTTGTAGAATTAGGAGATTCCTAAAATAAGCTGCCGCATCCTTTTAGGAAAAGAATCCCAGCCAAATAGGAAGTCCACAAGTCAAAAGGAAGTAAATAACAAAACCCGTACAGCCCTCTGTTGACCCGTGTTTGGAATGCCTTGCCGAACTCGATTGACATGATATTTTAACCCAAGGTACGAAAACATGTCAGGAGCCTCCACGTAAAATTTCAGCCCGATCCAACGGTGGGATTGAGAATTATGACTATTTCCGTAAAACTGGATAGTTGCGCATTTTACGTCAAAATCCGAATTTGACCTTGGCTGGATCGTATCATCTTGCACATGGATAAGATGTACTAGGATCTCCTCTTGATACTCCAATGGACCTTCCAATTCTGACTTGGTGGAAACCTTCAAAACCAATGCATTCAATGCGTCTTTCAATGTCTTTGTCTGGGCTGGTCCGCATCACAATAATAATACAACAACAACAACAATAATAATAATAGCAATAATAATAGTAACAACAACAACAACAACAACAACAACAATAAAGAAAGTAAAATTGGCAAGAAAAGAAAAATTGGTAGTCATCAAATTCACGGATTGTGCACTGATTTGGTGGGATCAAAATGTAATTAGTAGAAGAAGGAGTTGAGAGAGACTGGTAGCGTCGTGGGAGGAGATGAAAGTGTTGATGAGAAGGCGATTTGTGCCTAACCACTGTTTTAGAGATTTGTATATAAAATTACAGGGTTTGAATCAGGGTTCTAAGTTCGTGGATGAGTATTTCAAGAAGATGAAGATCACAATGATTCCGGCCAATGTGATTAAGGATAGGGAAGCTACTATGGCTAGATTTCTAAATGGGTTTCGTGACCACATGATCACGAGGTTCGCATCATTTGGTTTCGTAGGTACTGGAAAAGGGGTATACAAACCATATGGTTGAGTTCTAAACTTTGCTTCCCTACAAGTTATGCATTTTTCACATATACTGATAAGGATCAGCCCAACACCAAGTGGAATCATGCTAACAACCCATAAGAGGTGCCAATTGGGTCAATTACAAGAGCTAAGGCAAGTAAGCTTAAAGAAGCATTCAATGGAGTTGTTTAGAGTATATTGAGCAAGATGGACCTAAAGGGGCTTAGGACATCTAAGGAGCATAAAGGACAACCTCTAATTCATCTAATTCTTTTTTTTTTGGTAAGCTGACTTATGTATTAAAAGAAAATGATACAAAGAATATAATGGGCATACCCAAGATTTACAATGTGGACAGAAACGAAAACCAACAAATGGCTACAGGCTAGCCACATAACAAAACAAAAACTTAGACCAACTAGATATGCTAGGGGTACAAAAACAACCAGCTAAACATCAAATTAAGAGTCCATGTTATTGACCCTCCAAATTCTTTGGATCCTTATGTTTTCATCTGTTTGTTGAACATTCCTCATCAAAACAAGCTTATCGCGAATGATACATTCGATTTGATCAAAAACCAAATTCAAAGCTTTAGACACATCTGCAAAGATCCTTGGGTTCCCTTCTTGCCAGATACAATACACTGTAGCTGCGAAACCCAGTTTACGAGAAAAGTTGACGAAACTTTTGCCATGCCAAGAGACAGTGGCCAATCGAATCCATTCATCCAAGCTTTTTGTGATTCTTGGAATGTCGCATCTGTCACAAACATTCCACCATAATGCTTTCGTAAAGGAGCATTCAAAGAACAAGTGGTTGTGATCTTCATTATTGCGGAGACAGAGTGAGCACCTATTGGGACCATGAATACCAAACCGATGAAGTCTATCCTGCGTAGAGAGTTTCCGTTGGATAGCCACCCAAAGAAGAATTGCATGTCTTGGGATAGCATTCTTGAACCACACGATGTCATGCCAATCAACCATTTGATGATGAATTCTTAGTTGTTCCCAAGCTACTTTGACCAAGAAACTCTGATTTGGCGAATCCAACCAAACAATATCATCATTTTGCCCCTTAGGAGTAGATGTGGAAGGAATAACTTCATTAATGGGGTGCCAGCCAATAGCATGAGTGATAGGAATTCTCCATTCTAAGTTATTAATCAGCACGTTCACTCTCGCGTTGCGTTCCATACCTGAATCATAGATGAATCGTTCACCGTAAGTATCAGCGAGCGAGCTGTGAGGATGCCAATTATCAAACCATAGAGAGGTTGTCATTCCATCTCCAATGATGTGCTTCATCTTCGGCCATGCTAAGGATCTGAGCTTTAGAATCTTTCCCCAAGCCCAAGAGCAGCTTCGTGGCGCCTTGATTGTCCAGAAATTCCTACCTCGCAAGAGATTGGATCTGATCCAAGTAGACCAGATTGAGCCATCTGAGTCATTGCACAAGTTCCAAATTTGTTTCAAAAAGGCAATCTTGTTCCATTATGCTATCCTTTTTATGCCTAGCCCCCCCTCTTTTTTTGGAAGACATACCTGATCCCAAGCCACTTTACCCTAGTAGTGCTAATATCTGAACCTGACCAAAGAAAGGATCTCATAATTTGCTCAACATTTTTCACTATTTGATGCGAACCTCGTGATCACGTGGTCACGCAACCCACAATCAAGATTGAGATCTGATCCCGGAAAGCCGAAATAGGTCTGATATGAGTGCGACACAATGGAAACCTGCCCCAAGGCACCAACACTATTGGAATGAGTAGAATGACGCCACGAAGCCAGTTAATCTTTGATAAGTCAGATTCAGTTCGTTCAAGAACTGAAGAATGCAAGAATCACTCTCACATGTTAAAACTGAAAAATTCAGAATAATATTCATCAAAGCTGCCGAAATTTTGGCCTACATGAGCTTAAATAGTTCTTGAAAAATTAACCCTAATGGACCTCTTATGTGGACTTATATGAGGTCCACTCAAAACTGGCCCAAAACCCTAAACTAAAAAGCCCATAACCTGATCCAAACAAGCCTTGGATCCTAGCTGAAAACAAACTATTAATTAAGCCCAAACATGAAAGAAAATAATAAAAATAAGTAACTTGTCATTAAATACCACCAGCCCTTCTTTCCTTGTGTAGCTAGGATGAATAAGGAATTGATGCGAACCTCGTGATCACGTGGTCACGCAACCCACAATCAAGATTGAGATCTGATCCCGAAAAGCCGAAATAGGTCTGATAGGAGTGCGACACAATGGAAACCTGCCCCAAGGCACCTACACTATTGGAATGAGTAGAATGACGCAACGAAGCCAGTTAATCTTCGATAAGTCAGATTCAGTTCGTTCAAGAACTGAAGAATGCAAGAATCACTCTCACATGTTAAAACTGAAAAATTCAGAAGTAATTATCATCAAAGCTGCCGAAATTGTGGCTTACATGAGTTTAAATAGTTCTTGAAAAATTAACCCTAATGGACCTCTTATGTGGACTTATATGAGGTCCACTCAAAACTGGCCCAAAACCCTAAACTAAAAAGCCCATAACCTGATCCAAACAAGCCTTGGATCCTAGCTGAAAACAAACTATTAATTAAGCCCAAACATGAAAGAAAAATAATAAAAATAAGTAACTTCTCATTAAATACCACCAGCCCTTCTTTCCTTGTGTAGCTAGGATGAATAAGGAATCCTTATAAGAAAAGGATTCTGAAACATTAATGAATCCTTGCCACACTAGGAGATTATATTGCAACTCATTAAAGATCCTTGTGGAACTAGGAAATTCCCAAAACCAGCTCCCACATCCTTGGAGGAAAAGAATCCTAATCAAATAGGAAGTCCACAAGTCAAATGGAAGTAAATAACAAAATCCGTACAGCCTCTGTTGACCAGTATTGGGGTGCCTTCCCGAACTCCGATTGACCTGCAATTTTAACCCAAGGTAGTAAGATATGTCTGGAGAGTCCACATAAAATATTAGCCCGATCCAACGGTTGGATTGAGAATTATGACTGTTGCCGTAAACCTGGATTGTTGCGCTTTTTACCCCAAAATCCGAATCTGGCCTTACTTGGGTCGTATCACAGGGCTGAACCGTATCATTCCCTCCCTCTTCAAGAAGATTCGCCCTCGAATCTTGAATAGCATTAATGGTGACTTCAGTAGCCTCTTGTTTAAGCCTTCGGAATCCTCTTATTGCTAACACCTTTCTCCAACAACACTGTATAGAAGTAGTGACTGACAAGAATTTCAAATAAGCACGCCGTACTAACCACTTGCGTACATACTTTTGAATGATAACCACAGCGACTCTCCTTCGTCTTTCATCCTTTTGGCGTTGTACCTCTTTTTCCCATGAAGCTTCAAGATCATAGAATAATCTTCTACACTTGTCAACTTCTCGTTCTAGAACCCCCAAACCATGGCTTAGTATTTCGCATCGTTGATCTACAATCCTCCTCTGTTCCCTCCCCCTTAGTGAATACATGACACAGATAGGGGAAAAAAAAAGAAGAAAAGAAGACGACGACAAGAATAGAGTTTATAGCATGATGAACATTGATTTAGATTCGAGAATACAAATCTGGCTTTTGTTTGGACCAGAACTTATCGAAAAACAAACTAATGCGAGGGTGATGAAAATGACTCAAACAACAGTCAAATATCAAAATATGATGATAGTATAATGGCAGGAACGAAATCAACAGAAACAAAACAAGTTTTGAAAGATAACACCAAACAGACCCGTTACGACAAAACAAGACCTAATTCGGGAAACCTAAAGAAACCGATATCCAAATGACCTCGAATTTAATTTGTATAATTCGGGAAACCTAAAGAAACCGATATCCAAATCTCTTTTTACACATGCATGAGTGTTTGGTCACGTACATTAAGTTATAGAATTTGTAGGGTATCCTCATTATTTTCAGAAAATACGGTCGAAGAAGATAACCAGTCACTTCATAATGAGAATAATGAGAATAATCGTGTTAGAACACTTAGAAACCATATGAATCCCACAAAAACAAGTGCACTCTCATGTATAGTTTTTTCTCCCGATGCATCTCATTTTAATTTTAAGCCCGTCATTATTCAACTTTTACCTTCTTTTCATGGCTTTGATCTGGAAAATCCATACTTGCATTTGAGAGAATTTGAAGAAGTTTGTAACACCTATAATGACTTAAATTGTAGCATGAATACCATTAGATTAAAGCTTTTTCCTTTTTCATTAAAAGATAAACCTAAAACATGGCTACAAAATCTTAGGTCAGGATCCATTCGTGCTTGGGATGAAATGCAACAACAATTTTTAAAGAAGTTTTTTTCATCTCACAGAACCAACTCTTCAAAAGACAAATCACCACTTTCATTCAAAAACAAGGTGAAACATTTTACCAATGTTGGGATAGGTATCGAGACTTGCTTAATACTTGCCCTTATCATGGTTTTGAAACATGGAGATTGATTTCACAATTTTATGAAGGGTTAACACCTAAAGCTAAGCAAATGGTTGAATTGATGTGCAATGAAACTTTTGAAGATAAAGACCCTAATGAAGCAATGGAGTACTAGACTTACTAGCTTAAAATGTGCAAAATTAGAACACTACAGGCACTTATGAGGCACCAAGTAAAATCCAACCTCATACATCTAGTGGAGGTATGTATAACCTTGGGGAAGATTATGACCTCCAAGCCAAGTTTGCATCTTTAGCTAGAAAAGTCGAGGCACTAGAATTGAAAAAGAGTGGTCAATTAAAATTTGTTCAAGACATTGTGTGTCAAATCTATGGAACAAATGAACATGCAACCAATGATTGTCCAACTTTGTCTTCTTTCAAGGAATGCCTCCATGAACAAGCCCATGCTTTAAACAGTTTCCAAAGGCCCAATCATAACCCATACTCGCAAACATACAACCCTGGTTAGAGAAACCACCCAAATTTAAGTTGGAAGAGTGATAATAATAATACATAAACTTCACAGCCATCGTTTCAAGCACACCATAATTATTCAAAATTCTCATGGATATGCACTGACACGACCAAAACATTGATGTCTTCTCCCAAGTGCAGGAGTGTTGAAGTAATAAATAACCCGGCAAGACCAGGGTCGAACCACAGAGAGGTTAATTGTATAAATTATAAATAACAATAGAACAACAACAAAAACAATAATAACAACAACAATAACAATAATAGTAGTAGTAGTAGTAGTAGTAGTAGTAGTAATACACAGTACGTGGCGTTGTTATACCTGAGAATGATCTAAAAGATCGGGTCACAGGTTTCCAGCCTATATATTGAGTTTATGAAAAGATCAAAGAGATATATTATATAATATAAACAGAATGTAAATAATAGTAATAGTAATAATAACAATAATAATAGCAAGTAGTAGTAATAGTAGTAGTAATAATAATAATAATAATAAAAGATGAAGATGAAGAAATTAATGAGAACTTTGAGATGAAAGATTAATGTAAGGATTAAAAAACGATAAAAATAAATGTCAAGGTCAGAGGAAACCACACACGGAGGAGGTTCCAATCGGATGATTTGTCATTAATAGCTCATTATAAATTATTAACATGATCATATTAATTATCTTATTTACATAACACCAAACTTTTAAATATTGTCAGGAATTCATGATGTTAACTGATGTTAACAACAAATCAAGTTCCTTTCATAGCCCACGTGTAGGTAATACCATACTGTTGGGCTATGAGAGTGCCAAGCATTGTACCAAGTGTTATACAACACAAATCTAGATTAACCATTTAACAAACAAGGTATTAAGAATTAGTAAGATAAAAAGATAAGACATGTTAATATTAAACATTAAGGTCCATGTTGAGTTTACACTATATTTATTCTTACACCATTAGTGTAACCTTTTCACCTTGATATAATAAACTTAGCTAAACATAATGAAGAAGAGAAACATAAATAAACAAAACAAGAACATAAAGAAAATGCAAGTTAACTAAGGAAAGGAAAGGAAAAGCATAAACAAGATATTAATGAAAGCAAAACTTAAAAATTATAAAAAATATAAAGAGAGAAATAAAGAGCATGGACTTGATCTGAACAACGAAGCCCCCAAATACATGGAAAATGCCTCCTTTTATAGGCCAAAATTCAGAATTATTGATTTGATGACTAATTGTTGAGTGGTTGGCCAACTTTTGACTTTGTGAAAATCCTTATCTTCTTGTCTGAATAAGACGAAAATTCTAGCATCAGAACTGAGTCCACTTGAAAACATGAAAGTTGTAGGAAATTGACTCAGCTTTCCAGGAGAAAAAAATGGAGGTGATTTTGACTTCTAGAACTCCAGATATGGGCCAAACATTGAAAAGTGTTCGGGCTGCAGGACAGATTCGGACTTCTCCGTTGTTGCTATAATTTGGACTTGAAAACGGCCTTTTTAGATCTTGATAAAAACATGAAAGTTGTAAGCCTATGTCTTACTGAATCTGTGTAAAAGCTTGAGGTCATTTGGACATCTAGAACTCGAGATATGACCCAATTATCGAATAGTGTTCCAATTTGGACTCCACCAACATCTCTTTTCTAAGCTTCACCCTCTCTTTGTCCTTTCAATTTCCATACTTGAACTCATCAATCAATCCTTTGATTTATATGATAGGACTGCATTTAAGATGAACATTTACCATATATTAAGGCATTTTATAGTATTAGACTTGTTATTATAAAACATGCTTTAGATAAGGAGTTATTGATACTTTAAGTGCAAAATGATGATATAAAACCTTGATAAATATGCACTTTTAAGTACTAATCATGCACCTCCTTATGCTCCACCTCCTAGAAAAAATCTTGAGCAAACATTGCATGCAATTATTGAAAAGCACGAGGCAATCAATACTCAACTTGCTCAAAGCATGACAGATTTTAAAGATGCTCTTGCAAAATTCACATCTGCTCTGAATTCTCAAGAGAAAGGTAAGTTTCCATCTCAACCACGGTAAAATCCAAAAGGGCAATACAATGCAAATGCAAGTAGTTTCGGAAGCCAACACATGTATCAAGTCAAATCAGTCATCACTCTTTGTAGTGGTAAGGTTATTGAAAAACCCACTGTTGAACCTTGTGAGAAAGATGATGAGTCAATTTCTAAGGGTAAGGAAGGGATTGAATCTGAACATTGTAAAGAAAAGACTAATTCTCCATCAGCACTTCCATTTCCTCATGCTATGACCAAACAAAGGAAAGTCAAACACAATTCTGAAATCCTTGAAACTTTCAAACAGGTAAGGTTCAATATACCTTTGTTGGATGCTATTAAACAAGTATCTTTCTATGCTAAAATTTTTAAAAGATCTATGCACTATGAAGAGAAAACTGAATGTAAAAATGAAAGCATTTTTTAGCCAAACAAGTGCTATTCTTCAGAACAATAATGCTTTGAAATATAAAGAACCTTGTTGTCCTACAATTTCTTGCTTTATTGGAGAATATAAAATTGAAAGAGCTTTACTTGATCTTAGAGATCGTGTGAATTTACTTCCATATTTGGTTTTTTCAAAGTCTCAATCTAGGTGAGACCAACTTTTGTAACTCTTTTACTTGGTAATAGATATGTAAAAGTGCATAGAGGAATAGTTGAGGATGTGTTAGTACCCAGTTGATAAATTCATTTACCCTGTAGATTTTGTTGTCTTGAATACACAACCTGTTGAAGCATGTAATTCAATTCCTGTTATTTTAGGACGTCTATTTCTTGCAACTTCTAATGCATTGATTAATTGTAGGAATGGATTGATGAAGCTATCATTTGGAAACATTGATATTGGAGATGAATATTTTCAACATTTTTGCAAGCAACCTGGAGATGATAATGATTTACAGGAAGTGGACTTTATTGAAAAATTAGTTCATGATCAATTTCAAAACCATTTTTTGAGTGAAACTGAGATTGATGAACCTGACGAGTTGTAAATGGTCTATTTTCAGGAAGAAGCAAAGACATGTAATTGGAAACCACAAATTGAAGAATTGCCACCACGATCAATTAAGTCCATACCTTCAAGTGTTCAATCTCAAATACTCATTTTTGGGAGAAAATAAACTTTTCCGGTAATAATTTCTTCCAAACTTAATGCACATCAAGAAGGTAAGTTATTATAAACTCTAAAAATGCACAAAAATACTTTAGGATGGACCATAACTAACATAAAAGGAATTAATCCTTTGATTTGCATACACATGATTTAATTGGATGAAAATGCTAAACCCTCTAGAGAAATGCAATGAAAGCTTAATCCTAATATGAAAGAAGTAGTGAAAAATGAAGTCATTAAGCTTCTAAATAATAGAATCATTTATCCCATTTCTGACAGCAAATGGGTAAGTCCTACCCAAGTTGTACCCAAAAAGTTTGGAGTCACTATGATAACAAATGAGAAAAATGAGTTAATTCCAACTCGAACTATTATTGGTTGACGTATGTGCATTGACTATAGAAAACTTAATTCAATGACTAGAAAAGATCATTTCCCTATACCTTTCATGGATCAAATCCTAGAAAAAGTTGCAGGTCATGGACTTTTATTGTTTCCTAGATGGCTATTCAAGTTACAACCAAATTTGAAAATTGTATTGGAAGATCAAAAGAATACTTTCACATGTCCATTTGGTACTTTTGCATATCGAAGAATGCCTTTTCGATTATGTAATGCACCAGCCACATTTCAAAGATGCATGCTTAGCATATTCAATGATATGGTTTAACATTTCCTTGAGATTTTTAAGGATGATTTTTCTGTTTTTTTGGTGATTGATTTGATGATTGTTTAACTAACTTGGAAAAGGTTTTCAACAGGTGTGAAGAGAAGAATCTTGAATTGAATTGAGAAAAATATCACTTTATGGTAACAAACGGCATTGTACTTGGTCACATTGTTTCATCGAAAGGAATTAAGGTTGACAAATCTAAAATCGAGTTAATTGCCAACTTACCAACACCAAAATTTGTTAAAGATGTTAGATCATTCTTAGGACATGCTGGTTTTTTCAGAAGGTTTTCATCAAATTTTTAGTGTAATATCTAAACCATTATGTAACCTTTTAAGAAAGGAAAATATTATGAATGGACTGAACAATGTAAAAAAGCCTTTGTTAAACTTAAAAGCTTACTTACTGCTTCTCCTGTCATTCAATCTCTTGATTGGTCACTACCTTTTAAAATAATGTGTGACGCTAGTGACTATGTCGTGGGTGTTGTCTTGGGACAAAGAAAAGATAAGAAACCTTATGTGATGTATTATGCAAGTAAAACTTTAAATAATGCTCAAATGAATTACACAACCACTGAAAAAGAATTACTTGCAGTAGTATTTGCATGTGACAAGTTCAAATCTTATCTTGTTGGCTCACCTGTTGTTGTTTTTAGTAATCACGCAACATTGAAATAACTTCTCTCTAAGAAAGATTCTAAGGCTAGATTGGTGCGGTGGATTTTGTTACTTCAAGAATTTGATATCACAATCAAAGACAATAAAAGCACTGAAAATGTTGTTGGAGATCATTTGTCAAGATTGATAACCGATTCAAGATCTGACATCACACCAATCGATGACTACTTTCCTGATGAATCTTAAAGATTTTTTGTCTCTACAATGCTTGGGTTTGCTAATATTGTGATGCGAACCTCATGATCACGTGGTCACGCAAAGACACCAATTCTCGGAAAGCCAAGTAAATCAAGTTTGATAGGAGTGTGACATAAAAACTAGGATAGTTGCACATTTTACGTCAAATCCGAATTTAACCTTGCCTGGATCGTATCATATTGTTAATTTTCTTGTTTCAAGACAATTGCCAGCTCATTGGAGTACCCAAGACAAAAGAAAGTTCTTGAACAAAGTGAAAAACTTTTATTGAGATGACCCTTATATTGTCCTGATCAAATATTTCGAAGATGCATTCCTAACAATGAGGTAAGTAGTGTCATTAAATTTTGTCATTCTAAGGCATGTTCAAGGACTCACATGCATTCTGCAAGACTTGTGAAAATTGTCAAAAGTTGGGATCTATTTAAAAACGTCACATGATGCCTTTAAATTTCTATTCTTGTCATTGAGATCTTTAACTGTTGGGGTATAGATTTCATGGGTCCATTTCCTCCATTATTTGGTTTCTTGTACATATTAGTCGAAGTAGATTATGTTTCAAAATGGATAGAGGAAATTCCAAGTCGAAACAATGATCACAAAATAGTGATAAAATTTTTTGAAAGAAAAAAATTTTAAGTCAATTTGGAATCCTTGAGCCATGAAAAGTGACGGTGGAACACATTTATACGAAAAGCCATTTGGGTCTTTAATGAAGAAATATGGAATCACACACAAAGTTGCCACCCTTTATCACCCTCAGATGAGTGGATAGGTAGAACTTGCTAGTAGGGAGATCAAACAAATCTTGGAGAAAATAGTGAACCCTAATCGGAAAAACGGGTCTTTAAGACTTAATGATGCATTTTGGGCTTATCGAACTGCTTATAAAACATAATCTTTGCTGCTACTGCTAAACAATTGATTGACCAATTACAATCTTTTATCCCTATAATTGATCCCTCCATGAGTCGTATAAATTGGTCAACTAAGAAAAGCCATAAAACGATTAGATTGGATTTGAGCCTTTGTTTGTCAGTGTTTGCTATTTCTATGGCAAAAGTTTCGTCAACTTTTCTCGTAAACTGGGTTTTGCAGCTACAGTGTATTGTATCTGGCAAGAACTGATACGATCCAGCCAAGGTCAAATTCGGATTTTGACGTAAAATGCGCAACTATCCAGTTTTACGGAAATAGTCATAATTCTCAATCCCACCGTTGGATCGGGCTGAAATTTTACGTGGAGGCTCCTGACATGTTTGCGTACCTTGGGTTAAAATATCATGTCAATCGGAGTTCGGCAAGGCATCCAAACACGGGTCAACAGAGGCTGTACGGGTTTTGTTATTTACTTCCTTTTGACTTGTGGACTTCCTATTTGGCTAGGATTCTTTTCCTAAAAGGATGCGGCAGCTTATTTTGGGAATCTCCTAATTCTACAAAGATCTTTAATGGGCTGCAACATAATTTTCAAGTGTGGCAAGGATTCATAAATGTTTCAGAATCCTTTTCTGGCAAGGATTCCTTATTCATCCTAGCTACAAAAAGGAAAGAAGATTTCAGAAACTAATTCTACCTTCAGATTTGATTCTCCTAGCTTATATAGGACTTCTAAAGGGCTACAAATCTGATCCTATCATATTTAGGATATTAAATTCGGATTTATTTATTTTAATGTTATTTTCTTCTTAGTTTAGGGTATATTTATATTATTTGGGTTTAATTGTAAGTGGGCATCATATAAGTCCACATAAGGGGTCCATTAGGGCTTATTTTACTTTGCAGTCACTATAAATAAAGGCATAACCAGACATGTGAGAAGGGAATTCATATTAATAAAACTTCTTGTTTGCCGCACTTTGTGTGTGTGTGTTGGTGAGATAATCTCCCTTTCATGGTTCTCTAAAGAACTGAAAACGACTTATCGAAGAACAACTATCTTCGTGGCGTCATCCTTATACTTCTTGTTCGCGAATCAATATTCGTTGGGTGGGGGTTTACGTTTCCAATAGTGCTGGTGCCTAGGTACAAGTTATCTTTGTGTCACACTCCTATCAAACCTGATTTACTTGGCTTTCCGGGGATTGGTGTCTTTGTGTGTGGGTTGCGTGACCACGTGATCACGAGGTTCGCATCATTTGGTATCAGAGCTTGGCTCCATTAATCAGGTTATATCCTTCTGAAATTTTCGTTTCTTGTTGTTTCCGCAAAAAAAAAAAAAATAATTCCTTAGTGTCCAATTTCTTCTTCTCTTGATTTGATATCATATCAAAAAAAAAAAAAGTTATCTCGTTTCGTTCCTGAACAAAATATATCAGTTGCATTAAAACAAAGGAAAAAAAAAAAAACAAAGAAAAAGTCATTTGTTTGTTTCTGCTGCAGAAAACTAAACAAAGGAAAATTTGATCAAATGAACTCAGAATGAGCTCAATTGGATATCGTTTGCTTTGGGTTTCAAATTCGGGTCTTATTAGGTCTGATTCATAACGTTTTTGCGTCAGTCTATCAAACCTTATCGTAAATTGCTCAAACTTTATATTCTGTCTATTTGGGTTGGTAGAGCGCTATATCCGAAATTTTAGCTCAATTGGACATCATTGACTTTAGGTTCCAGATCCGGACTTAACTCGTCGTAAACGAGTTTGTTTTGCGTCAACTTTTGAAATTCACTTTCTTTCTGTTGTTTTCGTTTCTTGCCATTTATTTTCATCATATCCAACGTATCTGGGTGTTGTTTCATTACATTTTTCTCATATTTTGTTTCTGTTTTTTTATTTCGAGTCTTCAGTTTCGTTCATATTTCGGATAGACTCGCTTGCTACTCGCGAGACTATCATCGCAGCTTCATTTTGCTTGTTTTCTGGTTTTATTGCTTCTTGAATCATATATATATATATAGATATATTTGGATTGCGCTGCCAAAGTTGGTTTTATTTGGTGTTGGTTTCAGTTTCGCAAGACCGTAAGAAGGTGAGACGAGAGGTGTGAGCGTGTGAGGACATTCAGAGTGTTTGAGTGAAACACGAGCGACGTGAGGATATATATATTTTTTTTCACTAACCAATTTTTGCAGGTAAATATCATGTCAGAACAAAACAACACACCGCGCCCTCCCCGATGTAGAGCTTAAATTCCAAATGCAAGCCATGACGAAGATGATGGAAAGAATGAATTTCACGATGGGGAACGTGTGTGACAGACTTGAGAAGGTGGCAATACATGGTAACATGGTTGGAACATGTACCCAAGATGTGAGGAAGGGTGGTGCTGAATTGAAATCAAACCATGGCAGTGGGGTGAAAGGCCAAAGTGGGATGATTATGAGGATTTTGAGGAGGACATGATGATAATGGTGATGGTGGTTTTAAGGATGAGACCGATAGGGCTATCGGGAAGCTTTTCGGCAGCCTAGAAACCAAAGGGATTTCATGTATTTTGATGAGTTGTTATGGCAAAAGAGAAGGAGGATTCAAAAGGAGAGGTGGTATCAAAGGGACAGAAATAAAGAGATTGGTGTTCTAAAAAAAGAATCCAAGAGTCTATCTCGTATTCTCGGGGAGATGAAGCAAGAACTTGATGTGTTAACGGCAACAGTCAATTCGCAGCAAGCTTCAAAAAGAGAGGAGAAAAAATGTTGCAATGATGAAATACGAAAGACAATGGGTGCTACTTTCATCCAAAGTTGTTGGCGACGATTGTTGGCAAGAAAAGAATTCCAAAGGCTTCAAAATGAGGCTAAGGAATTGTCCATTCAACTTGTTGGTGATTCGAGGACGAATCATCTTGAAGAGAGAGGGAATGATACTGATGCGAACCTCGTGATCACGTGGTCACGCAACCCACAATCAAGATTGAGATTTGATCCCGGAAAGCCGAAATAGGTCTGATATGAGTGCGACACAATGGAAACCTGCCCCAAGGCACCAACACTATTGGAATGAGTAGAATGACGCCACGAAGCCAGTTAATCTTCGATAAGTCAGATTCAGGTCGTTCAAGAACTGAAGAATGCAAGAATCACTCTCACACGTTAAAACTGAAAAATTCAGAATAATATTCATCCAAGCTGCCGAAATTGTGGCTTACATGAGTTTAAATAGTTCTTGAAAAGTTAACCCTAATGGACCCCTTATGTGGACTTATATGAAGGTCCACTCAAAACTGGCCCAAAACCTAAACTGAAAAGCCATAACCTGATCCAAACAAGCCTTGGACCCTAGCTCAAAACAAAGTTTTAATTAAGCCAAATTAAAGAAAATAATAAATAAGTGACTTGTCATTAAAATACCACCAGCCCTTCTTTCCTTGTGTAGCTAGGATGAATAAGGATCCTTATAAGAAAAAGGATTCTGAAACATTAATGAATCCTTGCCACACTAGGAGATTAATATTGCAACTCATTAAGATCCTTGTGCAACTAGGAAATTCCCAAAAACCAGCTCCCACATCCTTGGAGGAAAAGAATCCTAATCAAATAGGAAGTCCACAAGTCAAATGGAAGTAAATAACAAAATCCGTACAGCCTCTGTTGACCAGTATTGGGGTGCCTTACCGAATTCCGATTGACCTGCAATTTTAACCCAAGGTAGTAAGATATGTCTGGAGAGTCCACGTAAAATTTCAGCCCGATCCAACGGTGGGATTGAGAATTATGACTGTTGCCGTAAACCTGGATTGTTGCGCTTTTTACCCAAAATCCGAATCTGACCTTACTTGGGCGTATCACAGGGGCTGAACCGTTCAGATATGATCCAGCCGAGGTCATATTCGGATTTTGATGTAAAATGCGCAACTATCCAGTTTTACGGAAAGAGTCATAATTCTCAATCCCACCGTTGGATCGGGCTGAAATTTTACGTGGAGGCCCCTGACATGTTTTCGTACCTTGGGTTAAAATATCATGTCAATCGGAGTTCGGCAAGGCATCCAAACACGGGTCAACAGAGGCTCTACAGGTTTTGTTATTTACTTCCTTTTGACTTGTGGACTTCCTATTTGGCTAGGATTCTTTTCCTAAAAGGATGCGGCAGCTTATTTTGGGAATCTCCTAATTCTACAAAGATCTTTAAATGGGCCTGCAACATAATTTTCAAGTGTGGCAAGGATTCATAAATGTTTTCAGAATCTTTTTCTGGCAAGGATTCCTTATTTCATCCTAGCTACAAAAAGGAAAGAAGATTTCAGAACTAATTCTACCTTCAGATTTGATTCTCCTAGCTTATATAGGACTTCTAAAGGGCTACAAATCTGATCCTATCATATTTAGGATATTAAATTCGGATTTATTTATTTTAATGTTATTTTCTTCTTAGTTTAGGGTATATTTATATTATTTGGGTTTAATTGTAAGTGGGCATCATATTAAGTCCACATAAGGGTCCATTAGGGTTTATTTTACTTTGCAGTCACTATAAATAAAGGCATAACCAGACATGTGAAAAGGGAATTCATATTAATAAAACTTCTTGTTTGCCGCACTTGTGTGTGTGTGTTGGTGAGATAATCTCCCTTCCATGGTTCTCTAAAGAACTGAAAAACGACTTATCGAAGAACAACTGTCTTCGTGGCGTCATCCTTATACTTCTCCGTTCGCGAATCAATATTCGTTGGGTGGGGGTTTACGTTTCCAATAGTGCTGGTGCCTAGGTACAAGTTATCTTTTGTGTCACACTCCTATCAAACCTGATTTACTTGGCTTCCGGGGATTGGTGTCTTTGTGTGTGGGTTGCGTGACCACGTGATCACGAGGTTCGCATCATTTGGTATCAGAGCTTGGCTCCATTAATCAGGTTATATCCTTCTGAAATTTCGTTTCTTGTTGTTTCCGCAAAAAAAAAAAAAAATAATTCCTTAGTGTCCAATTTCTTCTTCTCTTGATTTGATATCCATTATCAAAAAAAAAAAAAAAAAGTTATCTCGTTTCGTTTCCTGAACAAAATATATCAGTTGCATTAAAACAAAGGAAAAAAAAAAAAAACAAAGAAAAAGTCATTTGTTTGTTTCTGCTGCAGAAAACTAAACAAAGGAAAATTTGATCAAATGAACTCAGAATGAGCTCAATTGGATATCGTTTGCTTTGGGTTTCAAATTCGGGTCTTATTAGGTCTGATTCATAACGTTTTTGCGTCAGTCTATCAAACCTTATCGTAAATTGCTCAAACTTTATATTCTGTCTATTTGGGTTGGTAGAGCGCTATATCCGAAATTTTAGCTCAATTGGACATCATTGACTTTAGGTTCCAGATCCGAACTTAACTCGTCGTAAACGAGTTTGTTTTGCGTCAACTTTTGAAATTCACTTTCTTTCTGTTGTTTTCGTTTCTTGCCATTTATTTTCATCATATCCAACGTATCTGGGTGTTGTTTCATCATTTTTCATATTTTGTTTCTGTTTTTTTTATTCGAGTCTTCAGTTTCGTTCATATTTCGGATAGACTCGCTTGCTACTCGCGAGACTATCATCGCAGCTTCATTTTGCTTGTTTTCTGGTTTTTATTGCTTCTTGAATCATATATATATATATAGATATATTTGGATTGCGCTGCCAAGTTGGTTTTATTTGGTGTTGGTTTCAGTTTCGCAAGAACCGTAAGAAGGTGAGACGAGAGGTGTGAGCGTGTGAGGACATTCAGAGTGTTTGAGTGAAACACGAGCGACGTGAGGATATATATTTTTTTTTCACTAACCAATTTTTGCAGGTAAATATCATGTCAGAACAAAACAACACACCGCGCCCTCCCGATGTAGAGCTTAAATTCCAAATGCAAGCCATGACGAAGATGATGGAAAAGAATGAATTTCACGATGGGAACGTAGTGTGACAGACTGAGAAGTGGCAATACATGGTAACATGGGCTGGAACATGTACCCAAGATGTGAGGAAGGGTGGTGCTGAATTGAATCAAACCATGGCAGCGGGGCTGAAAGGCCAAAGTGGGATGATTATGAGGATTTTGAGGAGGACATTGATGATAATGGTGATGGTGGTTTCTAAGGATGAGACCCATAGGCTATCGGAAGCTTTTCGGCAGCCTAGAAACCAAAGGGATTTCATGTATTTTGATGAGTTGTTATGGAAAAAGAGGAAGGAGGATTCAAAAGGAGAGGTGGTATCAAAGGGACAGAAATAAAGAGATTGGTGTTCTAAAAAAAGAATCCAAGAGTCTATCTCGTATTCTCGGGGAGATGAAGCAAGAACTTGATGTGTTAACAGGCAGCAGTCAATTCGCAGCAAGCTTCAAAAAGAGAGGAGAAAAAATGTTGCAATGATGAAATACGAAAGACAATGGGTGCTACTTTCATCCAAAGTTGTTGGCGACGATTGTTGGCAAGAAAAGAATTCCAAAGGCTTCAAAATGAGGCTAAGGAATTGTCCATTCAACTTGTTGGTGATTCGAGGACGAATCATCTTGAAGAGAGAGGGAATGATACGATCCAGCCAAGGTCAAATTCGGATTTTGACGTAAAATGCGCAACTATCCAGTTTTACGGAAATAGTCATAATTCTCAATCCCACCGTTGGATCGGGCTGAAATTTTACGTGGAGGCCCCTGACATCTTTTTGTACCTTGGGTTAAAATATCATGTCAATCGGAGTTCGGCAAGGCATCCAAACACGGGTCAACAGAGGCTGTACGGGTTTTGTTATTTACTTTCTTTTGACTTGTGGACTTCCTATTTGGCTAGGATTCTTTTCCTAAAAGGATGCGGCAGCTTATTTTTGGAATCTCCTAATTCTACAAAGATCTTTAATGGGCTGCAACATAATTTTCAAGTGTGGCAAGGATTCATAAATGTTTCAGAATCCTTTTCTGGCAAGGATTCCTTATTCATCCTAGCTACAAAAAGGAAAGAAGATTTCAGAACTAATTCAACCTTCAGATTTGATTCTCCTAGCTTATATAGGACTTCTAAAGGGCTACAAATCTGATCCTATCATATTTAGGATATTAAATTCGGATTTATTTATTTTAATGTTATTTTCTTCTTAGTTTAGGGTATATTTATATTATTTGGGTTTAAATTGTAAGTGGCATCATATAAGTCCACATAAGGGGGTCCATTAGGGTTTATTTTACTTTGCAGTCACTATAAATAAAGGCATAACCAGACATGTGAGAAAGGGAATTCATATTAATAAAACTTCTTGTTTGCCGCACTTTGTGTGTGTGTGTTGGTGAGATAATCTCCCTTCCATGGTTCTCTAAAGAACTGAAAACGACTTATCGAAGAACAACTGTCTTCGTGGCGTCATCCTTATACTTCTCGTTCGCGAATCAATATTCGTTGGGTGGGGGTTTACGTTTCCAATAGTGCTGGTGCCTAGGTACAAGTTATCTTTGTGTCACACTCCTATCAAACCTGATTTACTTGGCTTTCCGGGGATTGGTGTCTTTGTGTGTAGGTTGCGTGACCACGTGATCACGAGGTTCGCATCATTTGGTATCAGAGCTCCAAGGTCTGAATCAAGGTTATAAGACAGTAGATGAATATCACAAAGAGATGGAGATAACAATGATTCGGGCTAATGTTGTTGAGGATAGAGAAGCCACCATGACTAGATTTCTTAATGGGTTGAATCGGGACATTGCTAATGTGGTTGAGCTACAACACTATGTGGAGCTAGAGGACATGGTTCACATGGCAACGAAGGTGGAGAGACAACTTAGGAGGGGGCATGCTCGGCCAGCGTTTAATTCGGGTTCGTCATCATCTTGGAAGCCGAATCTAAAGAGAGAGGGCACTGTCCGCCCAAGATCCTTTGGTCCTTCTAGAAGTGAACCACCAAAGGCTAAAGTTGATGTCCCTACTGATGCCAAAGGTAAATCTGAAACTCAACCTAAACGTACTCGTGATGTTAAATGTTTCAGGTGTCAGGGACATGGACATTATGCTTCAGAGTGTCCAAACAAGAGAATCATGATGATTAGAGATAATGGTGATGTGGAATCTGAAAGTGACAGTTCTGATTGTGAAGGCATGCCACCATTGGAGGATAGTGATGGTGATGAGTTAGCATTACCGGTTGAGGAGTCCTTGGTTATAAGGCGAACACTTCAGGTTCAGGTCAAAAAAGATGATACTAATGAACAAAGGGAGAACATTTTCCATACGCGTTGTTACGTACAAAGAAAGGTGTGTGGTTTAATTATAGATAGTGGAAGCTGTGTTAATGTTTGCAGTGCCACCCTTGTTAATAAACTGAATTTGTGTACTGCTAAGCATGCTAAACCATATAGATTGCAATGGCTGAATGATAGTGGGTGAAGTGAAATGACTAAAGTGACTAAAGGCACCCCCAATACTGGTCAATAGAGGCTGTACGGATTTTGTTATTTACTTCCATTTGACTTGTACACTTCCTATTTGATTAGGATTCTTTTCCTTCCAAGGATGTGGGAGCTGGTTTGGAATTTTCCTAGTTCCACCAAGAATCTTTAATGAGTTGCAATATAATCTCTCTAGTGTGGCAAGGATTCATTAATGTTTCAGAATCCTTATTCATCCTAGCTACACAAGGAAAGAAGGGCTGGTGGTATTTAATGACAAGTTACTTATTTTTATTATTTTCTTTCATGTTTGGGCTTAATTAATAGTTTGTTTTCAGCTAGGATCCAAGGCTTGTTTGGATCAGGTTATGGGCCTTTTAGTTTAGGGTTTTGGGCCAGTTTTGAGTGGACCTCATATAAGTCCACATAAGAGGTCCATTAGGGTTAATTTTTCAAGAACTATTTAAACTCATGTAAGCCACAATTTCGGCAGCTTTGATGATTATTATTCTGAACTTTTCAGTTTTAACGTGTGAGAGTGATTCTTGCATTCTTCAGTTCTTGAACGAACTGAATCTGACTTATCGAAGATTAACTGCCTTCGTGGCTTCATTCTACTCATTCCAATAGTGTTGGTGCCTTGGGGCAGGTTTCCATTGTGTCGCACTCATATCAGACCTATTTCGGCTTTCCGGGATCAGATCTCAATCTTGATTGTGGGTTGCGTGACGACGTGATCACGAGGTTCGCATCAGTTGGTATCAGAGCTAGACTCTGAAACAAGGTCATATCATTCTGTTATTTTCGTTTTTTTTTTTTTAGTGTCCCTTAAGTTTTTCAGTGTTTGCATCCATATTCTTGTTCTTCGTGTCTGTGTCATCTAAGCAAAAAAAAAAAGTTTATATTTCATCTTGTTACTGTCTCTAATCATATCAGTTTGTTAAAAAAAAAAAATCAGAAAGAAATAGAGAAAAGAGTGATTAGTTGAAATTTGAAGGATCATTCAATTTTTTGCCGCAGAAACACAAATCTTGGTGAACCATAAGCAAACTACCTCGGAATCAATTTAAACTTCATATTCAGTCTATTGGGGGTGGGATCGCATGATATATCAAAGTTGGGCTTATTATGATATTATTTGCTTGAGGTTTTAATTCGAGTTTCAATTCTGCCGCAAAAACACTACTCTTAGTGAACCCTAGGTAAAACACCTTGGAATCAATTTAAACTTCATATTCAGTCTATTTGGGATGAGATCGCATCATATATCAAATTTGGACATATTTCGATATTGTTTGCTTGAGGTTTTAATTCGAGGTTCAATTCTGCCACAGAAACACTACTATTAGTGAGCCGTAAGAAAAACACCTTAGAATCTGTTGAAACTTCATATTATGTGTATTGGGGATGAGATCACACCATATATTAAATTTGGGCATATTTTGATTCCGGCTTCTGGAGGTTTTAATTGGAGGATCAATTCTGCCGCAAACTGATCATACAAGGAGTTTGGGTACCTAGAAATAAGAGAACGACGTATAAATTGATTTTTGGTGATTTCATAGTATTGTAATAATACCAATTAATTTCGAGGTCATTTGGATATCGGTTTCTTTAGGTTTCCCGAATTAGGTCTTGTTTTGTCGTAACGGGTCTGTTTGGTGTTATCTTTCAAAACTTGTTTTGTTTTTGTTGATTTCGTTCCTGTCATTATACTATCATCATATTTTGATATTTGGCTGTTGTTTGAGTCATTTTCATCACCCTCGCATTAGTTTGTTTTTCGATAAGTTCTGGTCCAAACAAAAGTCAGATTTGTATTCTCGAGTCTAAATCAATGTTCTTCATGCTATAAACTCTATTCTTGTCGTCATCTTCTTGTTTTTTCCCCCTATATGTGTCATGTATTCACTAAGGGAGAGGGAACAGAGGAGGATTGTAGATTAACGATGCGAAATACTAAGCCATGGTTTGGGGGTTCTAGAACGAGAAGTTGATAAGTGTAGAAGATTATGCTATGATCTTGAAGCTTCATGGGAAAAAGAGGTACAACGCCAAAAGGATGAAAGACGAAGGAGAGTCGCTGTGGTTATCATTCAAAAGTATGCACGCAAGTGGTTAGTACGGCGTGCTTATTTGAAATGCTTGTCAGTCACTACTTCTATACAATGTTGTTGGAGAAAGGTGTTAGCAATAAGGGGATTCCGAAGGCTTAAACAAGAGGCTACTGAAGTCACCATTAATGCCATTCAAGATTCGAGGGCGAATCTTCTTGAAGAGGGAGGGAATGATACGGTTCAGCCCTGTGATACGACCCAAGTAAGGTCAGATTCGGATTTTGGTGTAAAAAGCGCAACAGTCCAGGTTTACGGCAACAGTCATAATTCTCAATCCGACCGTTGTATCGGGCTAATATTTTATGTGGACTCTCCAGACATATCTTACTACCTTGGGTTAACATTGCAGGTCAATCGGAGTTCGGGAAGGCACCCCAATACTGGTCAATAGAGGCTGTACGGATTTTGTTATTTACTTCCATTTGACTTGTGGACTTCCTATTTGATTAGGATTCTTTTCCTCCAAGGATGTGGGAGCTGGTTTTGGGAATTTCCTAGTTCCACAAGGATCTTTAGTGAGTTGCAATATAATCTCCTAGTGTGGCAAGGATTCATTAATGTTTCAGAATCCTTATTCATCCTAGCTACACAAGGAAAGAAGGGCTGGTGGTATTTAATGACAAGTTACTTATTTTTATTATTTTCTTTCATGTTTGGGCTTAATTAATAGTTTGTTTTCAGCTAGGATCCAAGGCTTGTTTGGATCAGGTTATGGGCCTTTTAGTTTAGGGTTTTGGGCCAGTTTTGAGTGGACCTCATATAAGTCCACATAAGAGGTCCATTAGGGTTAATTCTTCAGGAACTATTTAAACCCATGTAACCAAAATTTTGGCAGCTTTGATGATTATTATTCTGAATTTTTCAGTTTTAACGTGTAAGAGTGATTCTTGAAGAAATGAATGTTACATCCATTTCCCTTATCCTAAAGTTGCTAATCCTACGAGGTTAACAGATTTTCGTCCTATATCTTGCTGCAATACAGTATACAAATGCATCGCGAAGATTCTAACTGGGAGAATGAAAGTTGTTTTTACCATCCTTAGTAGGTCCGTATCAAACAGCTTTTATCTCTGGACGGAGAATCAACGACAATATTCTTTTGTCTCAGGAACTAATGAAAGGCTATCATACAACTACGGGTCCTGCTCGTTGTGCTATGAAAGTAGACCTGATGAAGGCTTATGACTCGGTTCGGTGGGATTTCGTTGATGCTACGTTAATAAAAATGGGATTCCCTAGAACAATCATTGATTGGATCATGGTTTGTGTTACATCATGTCAATTCTCAATCAACGTCAACGGTGAACTTGCGGGTTACTTCCAAGGGGGGAGAGGGCTGAGACAAGGTGATCCATTATCTCCATATTTGTTTGTCCTATGCATGGAAATCCTGTCAGGGCTGTTCTGCAATATGAGTGCCAACCAAAATTTCAAGTTCCACTGGAGATGCAAGAAGGACAGAATTTCTCATCTTTGCTTTGCCGACGACTTGATGATATTCAGCAAAGGGGATGTACATTCAATTCGTATGATCAAAAATGTTGTCATAGAGTTTCAAGTTCTATCAGGTCTATATCCAAATCCAAACAAAAGTGATATCTTCTTGAGCGGTCCGTTAGGTGCTGAGAGGGAACAAATTATCAGTATTCTTGGGTTTAGAAAGGGGGAGCTTCCTATGAAATATTTGGGAGTGCCTCTTATTTCGTCCAGACTAAAGGCTGTTAATTGTAAGGGCCTCGTGGATCGAATTACCGCCAAAGTTTGACATTGGACCTACAGAACACTCTCTTTCGCAGGGCGAGTACAACTGATTAACTCAGTCTTATTCTCCATCCTGGTCTATTGGGCATCTCTATTCCTATTACCTGGGGAAGTAGTGAAAAATGTTGAGCAAATTATGAGATCCCTTCTTTGGTCAGGTTCAGATATGAGCACTACGAGGGCTAAAGTGGCTTGGGATCAGGTATGTCTTCCAAAAAAGGAGGGGGGGCTAGGCATAAAAAGGATAGCAGAATGAAACAAGATTGCCTTGTTGAAACATATTTGGAACTTGTGCAATGACTCACATGGCTCAATCTGGTCTACTTGGATCAGATCCAATCTCTTGCGAGGTAGGAATTTCTGGACAATCAAGGCGCCAGGAAGCTACTCTTGGGCTTGGGGAAAGATTCTAAAGCTCAGATCCTTAACATGGCCGAAGATGAAGCACATCATCGGAGATGGAATGACAACCTCTCTATGGTTTGACAATTGGCATCCTTACAGCCCGCTCGCTGATACTTACGGTGGTTTCATCTAAAGGTATGAGCGAGAGTGGTGCTTTAATAACTTAGAATGGAGAATTGCTATTGGCTGGCACCCCATTATTAGAAGCGGGGCAAAAGGATGAGATTGTTTGGGTCGCCAAATCAGAGTTTCTCGGTCAAAGTAGCTTGGGAACAACTAAGAATTCATCATCAAATGGTTGATTGGCATGACATCGTGTGGTTCAAGAATGCTGTCCCAAGACATGCATTTCTTCTTTGGGTGGCTATCCAACGAAAACTCTCAACGCAGGATAGACTTCATCGGTTTGGTATTCATGGTCCCAATAGGTGCTCACTCTGTCTCCGCAATAATGAAGATCACAATTACTTGTTCTTTGAATGCTCTTTACGAAGGCATTATGGTGGAATGTTTGTGACAGATGCGACATTCCAAGAATGACAAAAAGCTTGGATGAATGGATTCGATTGACCACTGTCTCTTGGGATGGAAAACGTTTCGTCAACTTTTCTCGTAAACTGGGTTTCGCAGCTACAGTCTATTGTATCTGGCAAGAACGGAACACAAGGATCTTTGCAGATATGTCTAAAGCTTTGAATTTGGTTTTTGATCAAATCGAATGTATCATTCGCGATAAGCTTATTTTGATGAGGAATGTTCAACAAACAGATGAAAACATAAGGATCCAAAGACTTTGGAGGGTCAATAACATAGACTCTTAATTTGATGTTTAGCTGGTTGTTTTTGTACCCCTAGCATATCTAGTTGGTCTAAGTTTTTGTTTTGGTTATGTGGCTAGCCTGTAGCCATTTGTTGGTTTTCGTTTCTGTCCACATTGTAAATCTTGGGTATGCCCATTTTATTCTTTGTATCAATTTTTTTTAATACATAAGTCAGCTTACCCAAAAAAAAGGTTCGCATCAGTTACTTTTGGAAGACTTTATGGGGAAAGTTGGGAACTAAACTTTTATTTTCGACAGCATGCCATTCTCAAACAGATGGACAAACTGAGATAGTGAATAGAACATTATCCCAACTTTTACGTGTTGTAATTCAAAAGAATTTGAAAAGTTGGGAAGAATGCTTGCCTTTTGTTGAGTTTGCTTATAATAGAACTGTGCATTCGACTACTACTTTTTCTCCTTTTAAAATTGTTTATGGTTTTAATCCACTAACTCCTATGGACTTCATTCCCTTACATTTTGAAGAAAGGGTAAGTTTAGATGGTGAAAAGAAGGCAAAGATGGTGAGAGAACTCCATGAGGGAGTTCAACTACAAATAGAGAAAAAGAACAGAATTTACGCTTCTAAAGCAAATAAGGGACGTAAACTGGTTGTTTTCCAACCCGGTGATTGGGTATGGGAGCACATGCGTAAGGAATGATTTCCTAACCAAAGAAAATCAATATTACAGCCTCGTGGTGATGGTCCCTTTCAGGTTTTAGAGAGAATCAATGACAACGCAGATTTTGATAGTGTTAGTGCTACCTTTAATGTTGGTGATCTTACGTTGTTTGACGCAGATTTTGATTCGAGGTCGAATCTTTTCGAGGAGAGAGGGGATGATGGGGGCCAGCCCAGAAATACTAGCAAGGACCCATTACATGTTCCAAATGGACCAATGACTCGGTCCAAGACAAAGACATTGAAAGACGCATTGAATGCATTGGTTTTGAAGGTTTCCACCAAGTCAGAATTGGAAGGTCCATTGGAGTATCAAGAGGAGACCCTAGTACATCTTATCCATCTGCAAGAGGGGTCCAATACAACCTTATTTGGGCCATGAAGTGAGGACAGCAAAGGAAACAAAAGAATCCTACTACAACTTGGAAACAACATGGTGGCTACCTTTTCCTGTTGTTTCTAGGATTAAGGGGCTGCATGGAAGGCTATAAATAAGCCTTCAATCAGTTATGTACTATTTTAGTTCATTCTCTTCTTCTCATGCCAGAACATGGATTTAATATTATGGGCTTTATTTTATTTTGTTAGCTACAGCCCAAGGCTTGTTTGGGCTTAATTAATACTTTGTTTTAAGCTAGGATCCAAGGCTTGTTTGGATTAAGTTATGGGCTTCTCAGATTAGGGTTTTGGGTCAATTTTGAGTGGACCTCAAATAAGTCCACATAAGGGGTCCATTAGGGTTAATTCTTCAGGAACTATTTAAACCCATGTAACCAAAATTTTGGCAGCTTTGATGATTATTATTCTGAATTTTTCAGTTTTAACGTGTGAGAGTGATTCTTGCATTCTTCAGTTCTTGAACGAACTGAATCTAACTTATCAAAGATTAACTGGCTTCGTGGCGTCATTCTACTCATTCCACTAGTGTTGGTGCCTTGGGGCAGGTTTCCATTGTGTCACACTCCTATCAGACCTATTTCGGCTTTCCGGGATCAGATCTCAATCTTGATTGTGGGTTGTGTGACCACGTGATCACGAGGTTCGCATCAATTACATTTTCATGTATTTTGATGAGGTGTTACGATGCGAACCTCGTGATCACGTGGTCACGCAACCCACACGCAAAGACACCAATTCCCGGAAAGCCAAGTAAATCAGGTTTGATAGGAGTGTGACACAAAGATAACTTGTACCTAGGCACCAGCACTATTGGAAACGTAAACCCCCACCCAACGAATATTGATTCCCGAACGAGAAGTATAAAGATGACGCCACGAAGCCAGTTGTTCTTCGATAAGTCGTTTTCAGTTCTTTAGAGAACCAAGGAAGGGAGATTATCCCACCAACACACAACAAGTGCAGCAAAGAGGTTTATTGATATGAAAATTGCGTAACCTTACATGTTTGGTTATGCCTCTATTTATACTGACTCTAAACTTAATGAAACCCTAATGGACCCCCCTTAGGTGGACTTATATGAAGCCCACTTACAATTGGCCCAAATAAGTAATAATAACCCAAAAACTAAGAAGAAAATAATAAAAATCCGAAAATTACCATCCTAAATATTCTAGAATCAAATTTGTGTTGCTGCCCCCTTTCCTTTGATGTCCTTGGAAACTATGTTGCAGCCCATTAAAGATCTTTGTAGAATTAGGAGATTTCCAAAACAAGTTGTCACATCTTTTTAGGAAAAGAATCCTAGCCAAATAGGAAGTCCACAAGTTAAAAGGAAGTAAATAACAAAACTCGTATAGGCTTTGTTGACCTGTGTTTGGATGCCTTTCTAAACTCCAGTTGACAAGATATTTTAAACCATGGTAGGACAACATGTCAGGAGAATTCACGTAAAATTTCAGCCCGATCCAATGGTAGGATTAAGAATTATGACTATTGCCGTAAAACTGGAGAGTTGCCCATTTTACGTCAAAATCCGAATTTGACCTTGTCTGGATCGTATCATTCCCTCTCTCTTCAAGATGATTGGTCCTGGAATCACCAACAAGTTAAATGGACAATTCCTTAGCCTCATTTTGAAGCCTTTGTAGTTCTTTTCTTGCCAAATATCATAGCCAACAACTTTGGATGAAAGTAGTAACCATTCTTTTTCGTATTTCATCATTGCAACATTTTTTTCTCCTCTTTCTGAAGCTTGCTGCACATTGACTGCTACCGTTAACACATCAACTTCTTGCTTCATCTCTGCTAGAATACGAGATACACTCTTGGATTCTTTTTTTAGAACACTAATATCTTTATTTATCTCCCTTTGATACCACCTCTCCTTTTGAATCTACCTTTTCTTTTGCCATAGCACCTTATCAAAATACATGAAATCCCTTCGGTTTCTAGGCTGCCAAAAACCTTCCCGATAGCCTATGGTCTCATTCTTAAAACCACCATCACCATCATCATCAACGTCTTCATCAAAATCCTCATAACCATCCCACTTTAGCCTTTCAGCCCCATTGCCATGGTTTGATTTCAATTCAGCCCCAACCTTCCTCACATCTCGAGTACATATTCTAGCCACATTACCATGTTTTGCCACCTTCTCAAGTCTGTCACGCATATTCCCCATCGTGAAATTCATTCTTTCCATCATCTTTGTCATGGCTTGCATTTGGAATTTAAGTTCTACATCGGGAGGGCGCGGTGTGTTGTTTTGATCTGACATGATAGTACCTGTAAAAATTGGTTACTGGTAAAACAAATCCTCACATCACTCGTGTTTCGCTCAAACACTCTTAATGTCCTCACACACCCACACCTCTTGTCTCACCTTCTTGCAGTTCTTGTGAAACTGAAACCAACACCAAATAAAACTAACTTGGTAGCGCAATCCAAATATATATATATATATATATATATATATACATGAAGCAATAAAAACAAGAAAATAAGCAAAACAAAACTACGATGATAGTCTCGCGAGTAGCAAGCGAGTCTATTCAAAATATGAACGAAACTGAAGACTCGAATAAAAAACGAAAACAAAAATATGAAAAATGATGAAATAAAAATATGAAAAATGATGAAACAACACCCAGATATGTTGGATATAATGAAAATAAACTGCAAGAAACAAAAACAACATAAAGAATCCAAATTTTAAAAGTTGACGCAAAATAGACTCGTTTACGACGAGTTAAGTCGAAATCTGGAACCTACAGTAAATGATGTCCAATTGAGTTAAAATTTCAGATATAGTGCGATATCAACCCAAATAGACAAAATATAAAATTTGATTAAGTTACGATAAGGTTTGATATACTGACGTAAAAACAATATGAATCGGACTTAATTAGAACAAAATTGAAAACCAAAGCAAACGATATCCAATTGACCCTAAACTTAATATGGGATGCGATTAGGGTACCAATAACAAGTTTATCAAATTTGAGCTAATTTCGTGTTGATTTGGTCCAATTTTCCTTTGTTTAGTTTTCTACGGCAGAAACCAATAAATGTCTCTTTGAACGATTTTTTTTCTTTTTTTTTTTTTTTTTGATACTAATATATTTTGGACTGTTACAAGATGAAATAACTTTTTTTTTTTTATAAGGCTGCAAAATCAAGGAGAAGAAATTGGACACTAAGGACTTTTTACAGAAACAACAAGAAACGAAAATTTCATAAGGATATAACTTGATTAATGGAGCCAAGCTCTGATACCAAATGATGTGAACCTCGTGATCACGTGGTCACGCAACCCACACACAAAGACACCAATTCCCGGAAAGCCAAGTAAATCAGGTTTGATAGGAGTGTGACACAAAGATAACTTGTACCTAGGCACCAGCACTATTGGAAACGTAAACCCCCCACCCAATGAATATTGATTCGCGAACGAGAAGTATAAGGATGACGCCACAAAGCCAGTTGTTCTTAGATAAGTCATTTTCAGTTCTTTAGAGAACCAAGGAAGGGAGATTATCCCACCCACACACACACACAAAGTGCGACAAACAAGAAATTTTATTAATCTGAAGTTTTAAAGATCTTTGTAGAATTAGAAGATTTCCAAAACAAGCTGCCACATCCTTTTAGGAAAAGAATCCTAGCCAAATAGGAAGTCCACAAGTCAAAAGGAAGTTAATAACAAAACTCGTACAACCTCTGTTGACCCGTGTTTGGATGCCTTTTCGATTGACATGATATTTTAACCCAATGTAGGACAACATGTCAGGAGACTCCACGTAAAAGTTCAGCCCGATCCAATGGTAGGATTGAGAATTATGACTATTGCCGTAAAACTGGATAGTTGCACATTTTACATCAAAATCCGAATTTGACATTGCTTGGATGATATCAAACGGGTTCTGAATGCACAAATTGACATTAGTGATGAGCAATGCGAGAACATCTTTCATACTCAATGTCAAATTCGAGATAAGGTGTGTAGGATGATCATTAATAATTGAAGTTGCACTAATGTTGCGTCAACTACCTTGGTGGAGAAATTGGGTTTAACTACCATTCCACATCCCAAGCCATATAGTTTGCGATGGCTGAACGAGGATGGGAAGATTCTGGTGATAAAGCAGGTCTATGTACCTTTTTTCATTAAAACATATCACGAAGAGGTTTTGGGTGAGTTTTGCGTTGATGTCAGCTAGCCTTTTACCTCACAACTTGCTTTCTTTTGGTTCTTTAGGAATTGAAATCAACAAATCAAAGTTAGTGGCCTTTGAAGCGCACTCTAATTATAATTTTCAACCTCAAGATTCAATAAATATACTGAAACAAAGCAAAACAAAAGTACGATTACGATTTCGCGAGTAGCAATGCAAATTCGTATGAATTGTGGACGAAATGAAGACACCAAATAAAACAGAAGTGAATATTAGAGAAAACAATTACTTGACTCATAAATAACCCAAATATAATAGAAAAAAAAATATTAAAAAAAAAAAAAAACAGTAAGGATCACGTTTTGAAACTTGATGCAAATCTAACCTGTTACGCAATCTTTGCGTGTATTGAAATCCAGACCAAACGATCTTGAAATGACCTCAAATTCAATATTTAGTATTATAATACTAAACAAACAAGCCAACTCAATTTAGAGGTCGTTATCTTATATCTCAATACCCAAACCCCTTTATAATCAGTTTACGGCAACATTGAACCTCCAAATAAAACCTCCAGAAGCTGATATCAAAATAAGCTCAAATTTAATATATAAAGTTTTGCTTATGGTGTAATATCATCCCAAACACATCGAATATAAAGTTTCAATTGATTCTAAGATGTTTTGCTTATGGTTCACTAAGAATAGTGTTTTTGCGGCGAATTGAACGTCAAATTAAAACCTTAAGCAAACGAATCTAAATAAGCCTAAATTTTATATACCTTGCGATTGCACTCTCAATAGACATGATATGAAGTTCCAATTTATTATGAGGTGATTTTCTTATGGTTCACTAAGAGTATTGTTTTTTTTTTTTGGTAAGCTTCACTAAGAGTATTGTTTCTATGGTAGAATTGAACTTCAAATCAAAACCTAAAGCAAACGATATCAGAATAAGTTCCAATTGGATATATGATGTGATCTTGCCCCCAATGAAGTAATAAGATGAAATATAACCCTTTTTTGTTTTTTTTTGCTTAGATGACGTGGACACGAAGAACAAGAAGATGCACGCAAACACTGAAAAACTTAAAGGAGCATTAAAAAAACAAAAATAACCGAAGGATATGACTTTGTTTTGGAGCCTAGTTCTGATACCATCTGACGCAAACCTTGTGATCATGCGGTCACATAACCTGCAATCAAGATTGAGATTTGATCCTAGAAAGCCTAAATAGGTCTAATAGGAGTGTGTCACAATGAAAACTTGTCCCAAGGCACCAACAGTATTGGAATGAGTAGAATGACGCCACAAAGCCAATTAATCTTCGATAAGTCAAATTTAATTCGTTCAAGAACTGAAGAATGCAAGAATCACTCTCACACGTTAAAACTGAAAAATACAAAAGTAATACTCATCAAAAACTACAAAAATTTTGGCTTACATGAGTTTAAATAGTTCTTGAAAAATTAAGCCTAATAGACCCCTTATGTGGACTTATACGAGGTCCACTCAAAACTGACCCAAAACACTAAACTGAAAAGCCCATAACTTAATCCAAACAAGCCTTGGATTCAAACTGAAAATAAAGTATTAATTAAAGCCCAAACAAGCCTTAAGCTATAGCTAACAAAAAAAAAAAAAAGCCCCTAATATTAAATCCATGTTTTGCCATGAGAAGAAGAAACGAAAGTAAGATATTATAGAATTGATTCAAGCTTTATTTATAGCCTTCCATGCAGCAGTTTAATCCTAGAAACAAAAGGAAAACGTAGCCACCCATGTTGTTTCTAAGTTGTAGTGGAATTTTTTTGTTTCCTTTGGTGTCCTTATTTTATGGCCCAAATAAGGTTGTGTTGGACCCCTCTTACACATGGATAAGATTTACTAGGGTTTACTCTTGATACTCTGATGTACCTTTCAATTCTGACTTGGTTGAAACATTAAACACCAATGCATTCAATGCCTCTTTCAATGCCTTTGTCTTGGACCGTGTCATTGGACCATTTGGAACTTGTAATAGGTCCTTGCTGGTGCTTCGGGGCTGGTCCACACAATCCCCTCTCTCAAAAGGATTCGACCTCAGATCAAAATCTATGTCAAACAACGTAAGATCTGCAACATTAAAGGTAACAGCATCATACTCACCTGCAAGGTTAATTTTGTATACGTTGTCATTGATTCTCTCTAAAAGCTAAAATGGACCATCACCATGAGGGTGTAATTTTCATTTTCTTTGGTTAGGAAATTGTTCTTTATGCATGTGCACCCAAACCCCATCACCGAGTTGAAAAACAACCAGCTTAAGTCCTTTATTTGCTTTAAAACCGTAAAGTTTGTTCTTTTTCTCTATTTGCAGTCGAACTCCCTCATGGAGTTGTCTCACCATCTTTGCCTTATTTTCATCATCTAAACGTCCCCTTTCTTGAAAAGATAAAGGAATTGAGTCCATAGGAGTTAGTAGAATAAAACCATAAACAATTTTAAAAGGAGAGAAACCAATGGTCGAATGCACAGTTCTATTATAATCAAACTCAACAAAAGGCAAACAATCTTCCCAACTTTTCAAATTCTTTTGAATTACAAAAAGAAAAAGTTGGGATAATGTTCTACACAGTACCCTATTTTGCCAATCTGTTTGAGGATGACATGTTGTCGAAAATAAGAGTTTATTTCCCAATAAATTATTCATTAAGTAGCGAAGGAACTTAACATCACGATCTAACACTATAGTCTTAGGAATGCCATGCAAATGTACAATATCTTTTTTTTTTGGTAAGCTGACTTATGTATTAAAAGAAAATGATACAAAGAATATAATGGGCATACCCAAGATTTACAATGAGGACAGAAACGAAAACCAACAAATGGCTACAGGCTAGCCACAACAAAACAAAAACTTGGACCAACTAGATATGCTAGGGGTACAAAAACAACCAGCTAAACATCAAATTAAGAGTCTTTTTTTTTTTGGTAAGCTGACTTATGTATTAAAAGAAAATGATACAAAGAATATAATGGGCATACCCAAGATTTACAATGAGGACAGAAACGAAAACCAACAAATGGCTACAGGCTAGCCACAACAAAACAAAAACTTGGACCAACTAGATATGCTATGGGTATAAAAACAACCAGCTAAACATCAAATTAAGAGTCCATGTTATTGACCCTCCAAAGTCTTTGGATCCTTATGTTTTCATCTGTTTGTTGAATATTCCTCATCAAAACAAGCTTATCGCGAGTCCATGTTATTGACCCTCCAAAGTCTTTGGATCCTTATGTTTTCATCTGTTTGTTGAACATTCCTCATCAAAACAAGCTTATCGCGAATGATATATTCGATTTGATCAAAAACCAAATTCAAAGCTTTAGACACATCTGCAAAGATCCTTGCATTCCGTTCTTGCCAGAACTTAACATCACGATCTAACACTATAGTCTTAGGAATGCCATGCAAATGTACAATATCTTGGTTACATGTGTTTAAAAGGTTCCTAAAAGTAACCCTAATGGATTTACTCTTGTGAGCTGAACTAACCCCATACAAAACTGAATCAAAAACCCTAAACTAATAAAAATAATTAATTTTTCATTAAATACCACCAGCCCTTCTTTCCTTGTGTGGCTAGGATAAATAAGGAATCCTTATAAGAAAAGGATTCTGAAACATTAATGAATCCCTGCCACACTTGCAGATTATATTGTTGCTCATTAAAGACCCTTGTGGAACCAAGAAATTCCCAAAATTAGCTGCCACATCCTTGTAGGAAAAGAATCCTAACCAAATAGGAAGTCCACAAGTCAAACGGAAGTAAATAACAAAATTCGTACGACCTCTGTTGACCAGTATTGCGGTGCCTTCCCGAACTCCAATTGACCTGGATATTTATCCCAAGGTAGGCGAACCTTAAAAATTATGATAACCACAGTCAGATTAAAAATTATGGTCGGATTAAAAATTATGACTGTTGCGCTTTTTACGCAAAAATATGAATCTGACCTTACTTGGTTCGTATCACAAGGCTGAACCATATCATTCCCTCCCTCTTCAAGAAGATTCGCCCTCGAATCTTGAATAGAATGAATAGCGACTTCAGTAGCCTCTTGTTTAAACCTTCGAAATTCTCTTATTGCTAACACCTTACTCCAACAAAATTGTATAGAAGTAGTGACTGACAAGAATTTCAAATAAGAATGTCGTACTAACCACTTGCGTACATCCTTTTGAATGATAACCACAGCGACTCTTCTTGGTCTTTCATTCTTTTGGCGTTGTACCTCCTCTTCTCATGAAGCTTGAAGATCATAGAACAATCTTTTACACTTGTCAACTTCTCGTTCTAAAACCCCCAAACCATGGCTTGGCCTTTTGCATTGTTGATCTACAATCATCCTCTGTTCCCTCTCCCTTCGTGAATACATGATATAGACAGGGGAAAAAAAAAGAAAAAAGATGAAGACATGAATAGATTTTAGAACACTGATTTAGAATCGAGATTACGAATCTGACATCTGTTTGGACCAGAACTTATAAAAAAAACAAACAAATGCAAAAGTGATGAAAAATGACTCAACCAATAGCCAAATATCAAAATATTATGATAGTGGAATGGCAGGAACGAAATCAACAGAAACAAAATAAGTTTTGCAAGTGACACGACCAAAAGCTTGATGTCTTCTCCCAAGTGCAGGAGTGTCGAAGTAATAAATAACCCGGCAAGACCGGGGTCGAACCACAGAGAGGTTAATTGTATAAATTATAAATAACAACACAATAACAACAACAATAACAATAATAACGATAATAATAACAATAGTAGTAGTAGTAATAGTAATAATAATAATACTCAGTACGTGGTGTTGTTATACCTGAGAATGATCTAAAAGATCGGGTCACAGGTTTCCAGCCTATATACTGAGTTTATGAACAGATAAATAATAATAATAATAATAATAATAATAATAATAATAATAAAGAAAAGAAGGAAGAAATTAATGAGAACTTTGAGTTGGAAGATTAATGTAAGGATTAAACAATGATAAAAACAAATGTCAAGGTTAGAGGATCCACTAATGGTACTTCAAACAAGTATAATATAAACTTTTATTACTCAATTGGAAACCACACATAAAGGAGGTTCCAATCAGATTATAAATTGTTAACATGATTACATTAGTTATCTTATTCAAATAAGGCTAATACTTGTAAATGTTGGCAGGCATTCATGATTATAACTTGTGTTAACAACAAATCAAATCCCTTTCATAGCTCAGGTGTCGGTTATACCATACAGTATGGGCTACGAAAGTACCAAATATTTGTTGTACCAAGTGTTATACAACATAAATCTAGATTAACCATTTAACAAGCAAAGTATTAAAAGTGAACAAGATAACAAATATAAAACATGTTAGTATCCAACGTTAAGGTCCATGTTAAGTTTATATTATACTTATTCTTACACCATTAGTGTACCCTTTTCACGTTGACATAATTAACTTAGCTAAACATAATGAAAGAAAGAAACATAAATGAACAAGATAAGAACATAAATGAGAAAGAAGTTAACTAAGTAAAGGAAAGGAAATTAAGTGCATAAACTTGATATTAATGAAAGCAAAACATAAGCAATACAAAGAGAGAAAGTAAGAGCATGATCTTGATCTGAAAACCAAGATGTCTCAATACATGGTAAGTGCCTCCTTTTATAGGCCAAAATTTGAAACTATTGATTTGTTAATTAATTGATGAGTGGGTGGCCACATCTTGACTTGGTGACAATCCTTATCTTCTTGTCTGAACAAGACGTCATTGCTAACATCATAATTTGCCCAGAATCCTCAGGAATGTTCTAGGAAATTGTCTCAGCTTTCCAACAAAAAAAAGATGAGGTCATTTGGACTTCTAGAACTCAAGATATGGGCTGAACACTAAATAGTGTCTGGGCTGCAGGACAGCTTCGGACTTCTTCGTTGTTCCTTCAGTTTGGACTTCAAAACGGCCTTTTTAAATATTGGGCTCCCATGAAAGTTGTAGGCCTTTGTCTTACCTTTCCATCCAGATAAAATGGACTGCACCGGCATCTCTTTTCTAAGTTTGGCCATCTCTTTGTCCTTTCACTTTCAATACTTAAACTCATCAATCAATCCTTTTATTTATGTGATAGGCCTGCATTTAAGATGAGCATTTACCATAAATTAAGGTATCTTATAGTATCAAACTTGTTATTATAAAACATGCTTTAGTTAAGGAGTTATTGATACTTCAAGTGCAAAATGATGATATAAAACCTTGATAAACATGCACTTTTAAGTACTAATCACACCCCCCAACCAGCTTATTACTAGTCCCTAGTAATCTAAAGCGTTAAAATAGAGAAACAATTTGCAAGTATCACAAAGCAAGGCATTCATCATTCAACTTCTATTAATCGATCCAGATAAACAAACTCTCATTAAATTTATATTACTGCTTCATACTTCTTCAACAAGATATTAATAAACCTTCTTTTTATATGCTCAATATATGAAAACATAGATGATGGGGCTTTTGTTGGAAGAAAACAATATTATGTTCAAACGTTTAAGGTGAACTTCCTTGGGTTGGGATTATTATTATATTTACTTTTTTTTTTCTCTTTTTTTTTTCTTTCTTCTTCTCTTTTTTTTTTTTAATTTTATTTATATACATATACAACTTAAAACATAATGTATCTTTAACCCATGTAACGAGTTTTAGGCTAATGACTCCCAGACCAGTTGGTCTTAGGGCATTAGGTGTTCAGACACCCCTACGAGCTTAACAACTCGGGTTGCAGATACTGATACGCAGATAGTGCAATGTTTGATTCCCTTAAGCTTTTCTCCTTAACCCATGTAACAAGCTTTGGGCCAATAGCTCCCAAGTCAGTTGACTTTAGGGTATTAGGTGTTAAAACACCCCTTCGGGCTTAATTGCTTAGGTTAGGGAGGCTACGAAACCAAACTTATCTACGTTTTTATTATCATCAATATTATCATCATTTATTTTTTTTTGCAAATTATATGCTATCCCTTACCCTTCGTTGTTACCTTCAACAAAAGAACATAAATAATGTAATAATCCAATGTGCAACCCACAATCATATGTTAAAGTGTGTGTGTGAAAATGAAGTTTTAATAATACTTGTTAAATGAGTATATGAGCAGAATCAAGTGATAACAATGCGAGAGTTTGTAAACCTGAATATTTCAAGAAGTATTCTAATAGGCCTTGTTATGAATATTGCAAATAACCATTAGAAAATTTTTTAAAAAACTAAGATGCGTCTCAAGAATAATTCCTCTTTACTCTGCCATCCTAGTAATAACAGTTTTGCCAAATGGTTTTTTAAAAACAAAAACAGTTAGTTGGTTAGTTTTTTTTTTTTTAAACTACTACCCTCTCCCCCCAACCAAAACGAGACATTGTCCTCAATGTCCTAAGGTAGAAAGATATAGTATGGAAGACATCACCTGAAACAACGAACAATGATAAACCTGAAACACACTTAAACAAATATAAGAAGTGACAAAACAAAATAATATGCTATTAATAAAACCATAAGACACAAGGTTTCACAGATGAAGGCTCAAATCTAATCTAAGCTTTTTACGGCTTTCCTTAGCTGACCAATCTAGGCGACTCATGCAAGGATCAATGACAGGGATGAAAGATTGTACTTGGTCAATCACAAGGTTTCACAGATGAAGGCTCAAATCTAATCTAAGCTTTTTACGGCTTTCCTTAGCTGACCAATCTAGGCGACTCATGCAAGGATCAATGACAGGGATGAAAGATTGTACTTGGTCAATCAATTGTTCAGCAGTAGAAGCAGAGATTATGATTTGTCGTGCTGAAGATGTTAGAAATTCCTGTTCCACAGCTTGATCAAGGAAAGACATCAACTTATCATAAAAACCATTAACATTTAACAAACCTGTAGGTTTATGGTGAATGTGCAGTTGGGCCCAAGATGAAATATGAAAGATCTCTTCCAATGTGCCCAGACCACCTGGTAAGGCAATGAAGGCATCAGCATGGTTAAACATGGTATTCAGTCGGTCAGACATTGTTGGGACCTGTAGTTCCTCTCCAATTGTTTTTCCAATGATGTCCCCATTTGCTAAAGCTTTGGGGACAACCCCCAAAACTTGACTGCCTCCTAAAAATGCAGCCATTGAAACACCTCCCATTAACCCAAGGCTGCCTCCCCCATACACTAAATGAATCTTTCTCTCAGCTAGTACCTGACCAAGATGATTTGCTGATTCTAAAAACTCTTTTTCTTTCCCAGGACTGGATCCACTGAAAACACAAATATTTTTTATGTGATGACTTGAGGAACCTGCCATTTCTACACACTTCTATATTTGATGAATGTATGAGATGAGTAGAAATGAAGGGATGGAAGAGAAGAATTTATAGATGAAAAAGTGAAAATGCAATCATACCACCTATATGTAGGCCAGCTGTATTCTCACACTCTCTCTCTCTTTATTTACTTATTTTGACAAAGCATGTATGTACAGGTAGTTGTGATTGTGGCTCACATCTTTTCTTGGTTTTACGTCCAAGAACGGCTTAAACGCTCTCTATGGGTCGGGGATAGGCTTCCCATCCAGTTTTCTTAAAAACTGGCAAACAGGGTATTTTTTAGTCAGATTCCCAAGACTAAGTCGATCATGTTCTTTATGGAATTGTGGCCATAAATCATGAATTACACGATGCACATCTCCACTAGGATGCGTCTCAAGGGTCAACAAAAGATTATCTAAAGACCCCTTACTCAGGCCATCCTTAATGAATTGTATTTTATCTTCACGATTTATAGATACCATTCCTAAAGAACGACATGTCGCATTACAAGTCCATCTGGCACATCTGTGACAGACTTTCAGTCGTTTTGCACGACGTTTCTTTGCAAAAGTGCTTTTACCTGTTCTAGGCATGTGTGAAATGAAATAATTGGAGGACTCACCTGATAATCGGACCTTTGCTTCAATCAGCCAATGAATATCTTCAGGAATTCCATGGTTCATTAACAACCTTAATCTTTCACACCTAGCACGGTAAATTTTTGTAATCGCATTCTGAGGCAGAGCGGGAAAATACTTTTTAAATTTTTCAAGAGTGGTGTCCATTTTTAAATGAGAATTGGATGGGAGATTCAAAGAAAAAAGAAAGAGCAGAGAATTGCACAATTATATACACAGATATCAGTTATCATGGGAAACTGAAAGAATCGACTTAAGAGTCACGGAGTATCGTTATCCGCCATTTGACCGGGGTGAGAGAAACTAGCAAAACAAAAGATACACCAAAACAAACACAAAACAATGTGAGAAAAAGAATCAATCTTTATATACAGGATCACTCAATTCAGTAGAGTCATTTTCAACTGAAAAATTGTCAAAATAAACTTTCAACCGATGCCCATTTACCTTGAAAACATTGCCATTCTTTGGATTCTCGATATCACAGGCCCTATATGGATACACATGTTTCACAATAAAAGGACCGCTCCATCTTGATCTTAGTTTTCCAGGAAATAAATGGAGTCGAGAATTATAAAGCAAGACTTTTTGACCAACATTGAATGTTTTTCTCAGTATTTTCTTGTCATGAAACTCTTTGATTCTTGCTTTATGAATTCTTGAATTGTCATATGCATCATTTCTAATTTCCTCAAGCTCATTTATTTGCAATTTTCGCAGCTGACTAGCATCATCAATGTTTGAATTGAAAGCTTTAATAGCCCAATAAGCTTTATGTTCAATTTCCACAGGCAAGTGACAAGGTTTTCCATAGACTAGTCTATAAGGTGACATACCTAATGATGTTTTATCATTGTTTTGTGATCATTGTTTCGACTTGGAATTGCCTCTATCCATTTTGAAACATAATCTACTGCGACTAATATGTACACGAAACCAAATGATGGAGGAAATGGACCCATGAAATCTATACCCCAACAGTCAAAGATCTCAATGACAAGAATAGGATTTAAAGGCATCATGTGACGTTTTGAAATAGATCCCAACTTTTGACAATTTTCACAAGTCTTGCAGAATACATGTGAGTCTTTGAACATGGTGGGCCAATAAAATCCACTTTGTAAGATTTTTGCAGTTGTCTTTCTTGATGAGAAATGACCCTCACATGCCTCAGAATGACAAAATTTAATGACACTACTTACCTCATTGTCAGGAATGCATCTTCAAAATATTTGATCAGGACAATATTTGAATAAATAAGGGTCATCCCAATAAAAGTTCTTCACTTCGTTCAAGAACTTTCTTTTGTCTTGGGTACTCCAATGAGCTGGCAATTGTCCTGAAACAAGAAAATTAACAATATTAGCAAGCCAAGGCATCGTAGAAATGGAAAATAAAGATTCATCGGGAAAGTAGTCATCGATTGGTGTGATGTCAGATTTCGAATCTGTTGTCAATCTTGACAAATGATCTGCAACAACATTTTCGGTGCCTTTCTTGTCTTTGATTGTGATATCAAATTCTTGAAGTAACAAAATCCACCGCACCAATCTAGCCTTAGAATCTTTCTTAGAAAGAAGATATTTCAAATGCTGCATGATCACTAAAAAAACAAATAGGTGAGCCAACAAGATAAGATCTGAATTTATCACAAGCAAATACTACTGCAAGTAATTCTTTTTCAGTGGTGGTGTAATTCATTTGAGCACTATTTAAAGTTTTACTTGCATAGTAAATCACATAAGGTTTCTTTTCTTTTCTTTGTCCCAAGACAGGACCCACGACATAATCACTAGCGTCACACATTATTTCAAAAGGTAATGACCAATTAGGAGGTTGAATGACAGGAGCAGAAGTAAGCAAGTTTTTAAGTTTAACAAAGGCTTCTTCACAATGTTCAGTCCATTCAAAAATATTATCCTTTGTTAGAAGGTTACTCAAGGGCTTAGATATTACACTAAAATCTTTGATGAACCTTCTGTAAAAACCAGCATGTCCTAAGAATGATCTAACATCCTTAACAGATTTTGGTATTGGTAAGTTGGCAATTAACTCGATTTTAGATTTGTCAACCTCAATTCCTTTCGATGAAACAATGTGACCAAGTACAATGCCGTTTGTTACCATAAAGTGACATTTTTTTTTTTTTTTGGTAAGCTGACTTATGTATTAAAAGAAAATGATACAAAGAATATAATGGGCATACCCAAGATTTACAATGAGGACAGAAACGAAAACCCACAAATGGCTACAGGCTAGCCACAACAAAACAAAAACTTGGACCAACTAGATATGCTAGGGGTACAAAAACAACCAGCTAAACATCAAATTAAGAGTCCATGTTATTGACCCTCCAAAGTCTTTGGATCCTTATGTTTTCATCTGTTTGTTGAACATTCCTCATCAAAACAAGCTTATCACGAATGATACATTCGATTTGATCAAAAACCAAATTCGAAGCTTTAGACACATCTGCAAAGATCCTTGCATTCCGTTCTTGCCAGATACAATACACTGTAGCTGCGAAACCCAGTTTACGAGAAAAGTTGACGAAACTTTTTCCATGCCAAGAGACAGTGGCCAATCGAATCCATTCATCCAAGCTTTTTGTCATTCTTGGAATGTCGCATCTATCACAAACATTCCACCATAATGCTTTCGCAAAGGAGCATTCGAAGAACAAGTGGTTGTGATCTTCATTATTGCAGAGACAGAGTGAGCACCTATTGGGACCATGAATACCAAACCGATGAAGTCTATCCTGCGTTGAGAGTTTCCGTTGGATAGCCACCCAAAGAAGAAATGCATGTCTTGGGACAGCATTCTTGAACCACACGATGTCATGCCAATCAACCATTTGATGATGAATTCTTAGTTGTTCCCAAGCTACTTTGACTGAGAAACTCTGATTTGGCGAATCCAACCAAACAATCTCATCCTTTTGCCCCTTAGGAGTAGAGGTGGAAGGAATAGCTTCTAAAATGGGGTGCCAGCCAATAGCATGAGTGATAGGAATTCTCCATTCTAAGTTATTAATCAGCACGTTCACTCTCGCGTTGTGTTCCATACCTGAATCATAGATGAAACGTTCACCGTAGGTATCAGCGAGCGGGCTGTGAGGATGCCAATTGTCAAACCATAGAGAGGTTGTCATTCCATCTCCGATGACGTGCTTCATCTTCGGCCATGCTAAGGATCTGAGCTTTAGAATCTTTCCCCAAGCCCAAGAGCAGCTTCCTGGCGCCTTGATTGTCCAGAAATTCCTACCTCGCAAGAGATTGGATCTGATCCAAGTAGACCAGATTGAGCCATCTGAGTCATTGCACAAGTTCCAAATATGTTTCAACAAGGCAATCTTGTTCCATTCTGCTATCCTTTTTATGCCTAGCCCCCCCTCCTTTTTTGGAAGACATACCTGATCCCAAGCCACTTTAGCCCTGGTAGTGCTCATATCTGAACCTGACCAAAGAAAGGATCTCATAATTTGCTCAACATTTTTCCACTACTTCCCCAGGTAATAGAATAGAGATGCCCAATAGACCTGGATGGAGAATAAGACTGAGTTAATCAGTTGTACTCGCCCTGCGAAAGAGAGTGTTCTACAGGTCCAATGTCGAACTTTGGCGGTAATTTCGATCCACGAGGCCCTTACAATTAACAGCCTTTAGTCTGGACGAGATAAGAGGCACTCCCAAATATTTCATAGGAAGCTCCCCCTCTCTAAACCCAAGAATACTGATAATCTGTTCCCTCTCAGCTCCTAACGAACCGCTCAAGAAGATGTCACTTTTGTTTGGATTTGGATATAGACCTGATAGAACCTGAAACTCTGTGAGTACATTTTTGATCATACGGATTGAATGTACATCCCCTTTGCTGAATATCATCAAGTCGTCGGCAAAGCAAAGATGAGAAATGCTGTCCTTCTTGCATCTCCAGTGGAACTTGAAGTTTTGGTTGGCACTCATATTGCAGAACAGCCCTGACAGGATTTCCATGCATAGGACAAACAAATATGGAGATAATGGATCACCTTGTCTCAGCCCTCTCCCCCCTTGGAAGTAACCCGCAAGTTCACCGTTGACGTTGATTGAGAATTGACATGATGTAACACAAACCATGATCCAATCAATGACTGTTCTAGGGAATCCCATTTTTATCAACGTAGCATCAACGAAATCCCACCGAACAGAGTCATAAGCCTTCATCAGGTCTACTTTCATAGCACAATGAGCAGGACCCGTAGTTGTGTGATAGCCTTTCATTAGTTCCTGAGACAAAAGAATATTGTCGCTGATTCTCCGTCCAGAGATAAAAGCTGTTTGATACGGACCTACTAAGGATGGTAAAAACAACTTTCATTCTCCCAGCTAGAATCTTCGCGATGCATTTGTATACTGTATTGCAGCAAAGATATAGGACGAAAATCTGTCAACCTCGTAGGATTAGCAACTTTAGGGATAAGGGAAATGGATGTAGCATTCATTTCTTTAAGCATTCTACGAGTCTGGAAGAAGGAGCTAACAGCGTTGATTACATCTTCCCACTATGTGCCACATTCTTTTGAAGAAACCTGCGTTGAAGCCATCTGGACCAGGAGCTTTGTTGTTTTTCAAACTAAACATAGCATGCTTAATCTCCTCTCTTGTGACATCTTGTGCTAGTACATGCTGTTGAGTTGCCGACAATTTGTAAATAATTGCCGATTGCATCACTTCCTCGTTCAGGACCCTAGGCATCTGTTTCACTCCCAATACACGCTGGAAGTATGCAATTACTTCTGATTTGACTGCCTCGTGTCCTTCAGCGACTTCTCCATCCTCCCTTGTAACCGAGAGAAGCTTATTTCTATTCTGTCTACCATTTACTGATTTTGTGAAAGTAGCTAGTATTCTGATCCCCCAAGCTAAGCCATTGTATCCTTGCCTTTTGTCTGAAAAAACACTCTTCCGCCTGACAGTAGAAGCATAGTTACGAACAGCATCTCTTTTCTCGCATACGCAATGTTGGATCCTCAGGCGCTGTATGCAGAGCTTGTTGAGCCCTATCCATGTGATCTTTTGCATCTTTGACTCTATCGGAAATATTGGAGAAAGTGAGTCTTATTGAAATGTTTAAGTTCCTGCTTTAAGCTTCCTTAGTTTGCAACACAGTTGATACATTGGACACCCTCCTGAATGCTGATCCCATACTTTCTTCACCAAGGGCATGAACTCGTCATGATCCATCCCACATATCGAAGAATCTGAATGGTTTCTTTATGTTCTGAACATTGCCAGTGACTTTTTACCACCATGGGAGAATGATCTGACATACCAGCAGGCAAGAAATCTCGCTTCCGACAATAGGAAGCGCATATTCCACTTCTCATTCACAAGCACTCTATCTAGTTTCCGCATAATCATATTCTCAGGACATTGGTTCGTCCAAAGTATAATGCATACCCTGAATACCGAAGATCATCCACTTTCGCTTCACGTATACATGTTTCCAATCTGTCCATATGACCAGCCCACGTAGAAGACCCCCCTAACCTCTCTGACTGGTTGCGGATAGCATTAAAGTCGCCCATAAGAATCCATGGGGTTGACTCCCATCCATCACTACGACTCACAATATCAGACCATAAAGCCTCACGTACAGATGCATTATTGTCTCCGTAAATAATTGAAGTATTAAAACAGATATTGGTAGCTAATATCATGACAGAAACATGGATAGCCTGGTCTGACATTCCCAGAACATCCACCTTCACCAAATCAGCATTCCAACAAACCCAAATACGACCACGACAAGAGAAATCATAATTAATACAAGAAATGACCAATTACGCAGAAGAAGTTGCGAAACATTATCTTTATTCCTGTCTCTAACCCGAGTTTCAACCAAACCAAAAAAAAAACCATCCTCTCTTGATGGATGAGCTGACGCAGTTCTGAATGCTTTGTGGGAATCATTCAAACCTCTAACATTCCAGCATCCAATAATCATAGGGAAATAGAGAGGAGTACCAAACATCAACACACGGATTACCTTGACTTGCCCCCCCTCGAGGAGCCAGATTTCTTACTCTTCTTTGAAAAGCCTGGAGAACCCGTTTCTTTTTTTCTAGAGAGTCTCTAGCCTTGCTAGCTAACTGATTAATAAAAGTTTCCCCGTCAGAAGAAAATCGGACTTTGCGGACTTGTTGGGATCAGTGACGTCGACTCCTTATCATCATCTTCCTTACCTGTACCACCTCCCATAACTCCAATATCAACATTCACCTCATGACTAACAGGGTTCATGGTTGCATTACAGATGGTTTGAACTTTGATCTAAAGAAGTACATGCATCCCCTTCCTCCGGCACCATGTCTGCTCGTAAGCTCTTCAAAATAAGAGGAGAGGTAGGATTTTCATCTTCATAACAACCAGCCATTGGGCACATCTAATGTCGCAGATTCATTCGTATTACAATCAGCACTCTGTAAAGCAGATGCTAAACAACCATTCTCATTACAATTAAGCTCTTTAGATGCCAAACAATCATTCTCACCAATCGTAACACCCTTATTTCGTTTACCAACTACCTGCCATTGAAGCTGATTCTGCTTATTATTTGCATGTTTAGAGTTCACAGCTCCTATTTTCCTTTTGCCCTCTGCCCCCATTGTACGATCATCAACTTTACTGGTAGCACATATCGCTGTGGTATGTCCAAAGACATTGCAATTATTGCACCTTGAAGGAATCCATTCATAATCCGCTGAAATTGTTATGAATAACCCATTTGGACAGCGAAGGTCGTATTCCTTCACCAGCGTTTTCGAAGCTTCTATCTCAACGCAAAACTCTTGCGTAGCTAAGCCTTTTACGCAACAATGTAGTAAGGTCAGCATGAAGGGGAACCCCAATAGCACTCGCTACACAACTCAGCCCCTTAACAGTCCAATACTCGAGAGGAACATTGTAGAGCTTAACCCATACCGGAAACTCTATCCAGATCATCTTTCAAAATTGCATGTTCGGATGCCAACGTTTAAGCACCAAAGGTCTGTTGGCCATGTGCCATGGGGCTCTCTCCAGAACATTAGTGGCGCGATCGACAGAATCAAAAGTGAAGAGAAAGAATCCATTATCAGAAGATAAAACTTCGGATAGACCGTGGGAGCCCCATATTCTTTTAGCAATAGAATTAACAACAGGATAGGGTAATTTCTGACCCACGAAATGACCAACTAGAGTGGATTTCCAAAGTTCACAGCCATCCTCAAACACATCAAGTGGAGGAGCTACTGTCACACGACCATCAGTTATTGCGGGGGGAGCAAAATGCAAGTTGCGGACTGGATTCATATCAAGGGACATCCTACCCTTATTTTCATCAACATCAGAGCCTTCAAAGCATTTAAAAAATTCAATTTGGGGCTAAGGTGTAGCTGTTCTTGTTGCTTAGACCCAACCTTCAACTCATCACCTTTAGAACCCAACACAGGATTCATGTCATGACTATTTAGCATGTCTTGGAGCTCTAATTGTAAAGTATGTCCAGATTTAACTCCATTGTGTTGTTCAATGTCAGAGCTAACCATTGGAACAAATTTGACAGCAGAACACAAAGACAATTTGGCAGCATACAAATACTAGAAAAAACTCAGTCCAAGAAGCACTAATAAGTGACCAGCACTATGATTGGAACACCGATCAGTTCAAACATCCCAACGGTTCAAAGGAAGATACACATGTTATGTATAACATATTAAAAAATCAGCACAGTTTAACGGTTGGATCGCCGCGGATCATAAAGTGACATTTTTCCCAATTCAATACAAGATTCTTCTCTTCACACCTGCTCAAAACCTTTTCTAAGTTAGTCAAACAATCATCAAATGAATCACCAAAAACAGAAAAATCATCCATAAAAAATTCAAGAAAACGTTCAACCATATCACTGAATATGCTAAGCATGCATCTTTGAAACGTGGCTGGTGCATTACATAATCCAAAAGGCATCCTTCGATATGCAAAAGTACCAAATGGACATGTGAAAGTAGTCTTCTCTTGATCTTCCAATGCAATTTCAATTTGATTGTAACCTGAATAGCCATCTAGGAAACAATAAAATTCATGACCTGCAACTCTTTCTAGGATTTGGTCCATGAAAGGTAAAGGGAAATGATCTTTTCTAGTCATTGAATTAAGTTTCCTATAGTCAATGCACATGCGCCAACCAGTAACAGTCCTAGTTGGAATTAACTCATTTTTCTCATTCGTTATCACAGTGACTCCAGACTTTTTGGGTACAACTTGGGTAGGACTTACCCATTTTGCTGTCAGAAATAGGATAAATGATTTCCATTATCTAGAAGCTTAATGACTTCATTTTTTCACTACTTCTTTCATATTAGGATTAAGCCTTCGTTGCATTTTCTCTAGAGGGTTTAGCATTTTCCTCCAAATAAATCCTGTGTGTGCAAATCAAAGGGCTAATTCCTTTATGTCAGCTATGGTCCATCCTAATGCATTTTTGTGCATTTTTCAAAATTTTGTAATAACTTACCTTCTTGATGTGCATTAAGTTTGGAAGAGATTATTACCGGAAAAGTTTCATTTTCTTCCAAAAATGAGTATTTGAGATTAAATGGTAACGACTTCAATTCAGGTTTTGGTGGTTGAACACTTGAGGGTATGGGCTCAATTGATCATGATGGCAATTCTTCAATTTGTGGTCTCCAATTGCATGCCTTTGATTCCTGAAAGTAGACCATTTGCAAATCATCAGATTCATCAATCTCAGTTTCACTGGAAGTGGTTTGAAATTGATCATGAACTAATTTTTCAATAAAGTCCACTTCCTGTAAATCATTATCATCTCCAGGTTGCTTGTAAATGTTGAAAATATTCATCTCCAATGTCATGTTTCCAAATGATAGCTTCATCAGTCCATTCCTACAATTAATCAATGCATTAGAAGTGGCAAGAAATGGACGTCCTAAAATGACAGGAATTGAATTACATGCTTCAACAGGTTGTGTATCCAAGACAACAAAATCCACAGGACAAATGAATTTATCAACTTGTACTAACACATCCTCAACTATTCCTCTAGGCACTTTTATAGATCTATTAGCAAGTAAAAGTGATGTGGATCAGCCCAACACCAAGCGTAATCATGCCAATGATCCATTGGAGGTACCAATTGGGCCAATCACAAGAGCTAAAGATTTACAATGAGGACAGAAACGAAAACCAACAAATGGCTACAGGCTAGCCACAACAAAACAAAAACTTGGACCAACTAGATATGCTAGGGGTACAAAAACAACCAGCTAAACATCAAATTAAGAGTCCATGTTATTGACCCTCCAAAGTCTTTGCATTCTTCAGTTCTTGAACGAACTGAATCTGACTTATCGAAGATTAACTGGCTTCGTGGCGTCATTCTACTCATTCCAATAGTGTTGGTGCCTTGGGGCAGGTTTCCATTGTGTCGCACTCATATCAGACCTATTTCGGCTTTCCGGGATCAGATCTCAATCTTGATTGTGGGTTGCGTGACCACGTGATCACGAGGTTCGCATCAGTTGGTATCAGAGCTAGGCTCCGAAACAAGGTCATATCATTCTGTTATTTTCGTTTTTTTTAGTGTCCCTTAAGTTTTTTAGTGTTTGCATCCATCTTCTTGTTCTTCGTGTCTGTGTCATCTAAGCAAAAAAAAAAAAAAAAGTTTATATTTCATCTTATTACTGCCTCTAATCATATCAGTTTGTTAAAAAGAAAAAAAAATCAGAAAGAAATAGAGAAAACAGTGATTAGTTGAAATTTGAAGGATCATTCAATTTTTGCCGCAGAAACACAAATCTTGGTGAACCATAAGCAAACCACATCGGAATCAATTTAAACTTCATATTCAGTCTATTGGGGGTGGGATCGCATGATATATCAAATTTGGGCTTATTCTGATATTATTTGCTTGAGGTTTTAATTCGAGTTTCAATTCTGCCGCAAAAACACTACTCTTAGTGAACCCTAGGTAAAACACCTTGGAATCTATTAAAACTTCATATTCTGAGTATTGGGTATGCGATTGCATCACATATTAAAGTTGGGATTATTTTGATTCGGTTTCTGGAGGTTTTAATTGGAGGTTCAATTCTGCCGCAAACTGATCATACAAGGGGTTTGGGTACCTAGACATTATAGAGCGACCTATAAATTGATTTTTGGTGTTTTCATAGTATTTCAATACTAAATATTGAATTTGAGGTCATTTCGAGATCGTTTGGTCTGGGTTTCAATTCTGTTACGTAAAATTGCGTAAAACGATTTGCCTCGATGATGCGAACCTCGTGATCACGTGGTCAAGCAACCCACAATCAAGATTGAGATCTGATCCCGGAAAGCCGAAATAGGTCTGATATGAGTGCGACACAATGGAAACCTGCCCCAAGGCACCAACACTATTGGAATGAGTAGAATGACGCCACGAAGCCAGTTAATCTTCGATAAGTCAGATTCAGTTCGTTCAAGAACTGAAGAATGCAAGAATCACTCTCACACGTTAAAACTGAAAAATTCAGAATAATAATCATCAAATCTGCCGAAATTGTGGCTTACATGAGTTTAAATAGTTCTTGAAAAGTTAACCCTAATGGACCCCTTATGTGGACTTATATGAGGTCCACTCAAAACTGGCCCAAAACCCTAAACTGAAAAGCCCATAACCTGATCCAAACAAGCCTTGGACCCTAGCTCAAAACAAAGTTTTAATTAAGCCCAAACATTAAAGAAAATAATAAAAATAAGTGACTTGTCATTAAATACCACCAGCCCTTCTTTCCTTGTGTAGCTAGGATGAATAAGGAATCCTTATAAGAAAAGGATTCTGAAACATTAATGAATCCTTGCCACACTAGGAGATTATATTGCAACTCATTAAAGATCCTTGTGGAACTAGGAAATTCCCAAAACCAGCTCCCACATCCTTGGAGAAAAAGAATCCTAATCAAATAGGAAGTCCACAAGTCAAATGGAAGTAAATAACAAAATCCGTACAGCCTCTGTTGACCAGTATTGGGGTGCCTTACCGAACTCCGATTGACCTGCAATTTTAACCCAAGGTAGTAAGATATGTCTGGAGAGTCCACATAACATATTAGCCCGATCCGACGGTCGGATTGAGAATTATGACTGTTGCCGTAAACCTGGATTGTTGCGCTTTTTACGCCAAAATCCGAATCTGACCTTACTTGGGTCGTATCACAGGGCTGAACCGTATCATTCCCTCCCTCTTCAAGAAGATTCGCCCTCGAATCTTGAATAGCATTAATGGTGACTTCAGTAGCCTCTTGTTTAAGCCTTCGGAATCCCCTTATTGCTAACACCTTTCTCCAACAACACTGTATAGAAGTAGTGACTGACATGAATTTCAAATAAGCACGCCGTACTCACCACTTGCGTACATACTTTTGAATGATAACCACAGCGACTCTCCTTCGTCTTTCATCCTTTTGGCGTTGTACCTCTTTTTCCCATGAAGCTTCAAGATCATAGAATAATCTTCTACACTTGTCAACTTCTAGTTCTAGAACCCCCAAACCATGGCTTAGTATTTTGCATCGTTGATCTACAATCCTCCTCTGTTCCCTCTCCCTTAGTGAATACATGACACAGATAGGGGAAAAAAAACAAGAAGACGACGACAAGAATAGAGTTTTATAGCATGAAGAACATTGATTTAGACTCGAGAATACAAATCTGACTTTTGTTTGGACCAGAACTTATCGAAAAACAAACTAATGCGAGGGTGATGAAAATGACTCAAACAACAGCCAAATATCAAAATATGATGATAGTATAATGGCAGGAACGAAATCAACAGAAACAAAACAAGTTTTGAAAGATAACACCAAACAGACCCGTTACGACAAAACAAGACCTAATTCGGGAAACCTAAAGAAACCGATATCCAAATAACCTCGAATTTAATTTGTATTATTACAATACTATGAAATCACCAAAAATCAATTTATAGGTCGTTCTCTAATTTCTAGGTACCCAAACTCCTTGTATGATAAGTTTGCGGCAGAATTGATCCTCCAATTAAAACCTCCAGAAGCCGGAATCAAAATATGCCCAAATTTAATATATGGTGCAATCGCATACCCAATACTTAGAATATTAAGTTTCAATAGATGCCAAGGTGTTTTACCTAGGGTTCACTAAGAGTAGTGTTTTGCGGCAGAATTGAAACTCGAATTAAAACCTCAAGCAAATAATATCAGAATAAGCCCAACTTTGATATATCATGCGATCCCACCCCCAATAGACTGAATATGAAGTTTAAATAGATTCCGAGGTGGTTTGCTTGTGGTTCACCAAGATTTGTGTTTTTGCGGCAAAAATTGAATGATCCTTCAAATTTCAACTAATCACTCTTTTCTCTATTTCTTTCTGATTTTTTTTTCTTTTTAACAAACTGATATGATTTTGCATCAGCTGGCCAAGGAATCAGGTCTGGATCGAACAGGGCTAGGAGGAATGTGAATTTTCGTGGCATGAGCACTTATGAAGATATGGATGGGGACTTGGACACCATTAAACTGAAAATTCCTACCTTTCAAGGTAAAAATGATCCCGAGGCTTATTTGGAGTGGGAGAAAAAGGTAGATTGGATTTTTGATTGCCATAGCTATTCTGAACAGAAAAAGGTGAAATTGGTGATAATTGAGTTTACGGAGTATGCGTTGATTTGGTGGGATCAGATTGTGATCAGTAGGAGGAGGAATGGCGAGCGACCCGTTCAGACTTGGGGGGAGATGAAAGTCTTAATGAGGAGACGATTTGTGCCAAACCACTATTATAGAGACTTATATCTGAAGCTCCAAGGTCTGAATCAAGGTTATAAGACAGTAGATGAATATCACAAAGAGATGGAGATAGCAATGATTCGGGCTAATGTTGTTGAGGATAGAGAAGCCACCATGGCTAGATTTCTTAATGGGTTGAATCGGGACATTGCTAATGTGGTTGAGCTACAGCACTATGTGGAGCTAAAGGACATGGTTCACATGGCGACGAAGGTTGAGAGACAACTTAGGAGGGGGCATGCTCGGCCAGCGTTTAATTCGGGTTCGTCATCATCTTGGAAGCCGAATCTAAAGAGAGAGGGCACTGTCCGCCCAAAGGCTAAAGTTGATGTCCCTACTGATGCCAAAGGTAAATCTGAAACTCAACCTAAACGTACTCGTGATGTTAAATGTTTCAGGTGTCAGGGACATGGACATTATGCTTCAGAGTGTCCAAACAAGAGAATCATGATGATTAGAGATAATGGTGATGTGGAATCTGAAAGTGACAGTTCTGATTGTGAAGGCATGCCACCATTGGAGGATAGTGATGGGGATGAGTTAGCATTACCGGTTGAGGAGTCCTTGGTTATAAGGCGAACACTTCAGGTTCAGGTCAAAGAAGATGATACTAATGAACAAAGGGAGAACATCTTCCATACGCGTTGTTACGTACAAAGAAAGGTGTGTGGTTTAATTATAGATAGTGGAAGCTGTGTTAATGTTTGCAGTGCCACCCTTGTTAGTAAACTGAATTTGTGTACTGCTAAGCATGCTAAATCATATAGATTGCAATGGCTGAATGATAGTGGTGAAGTGAAAGTGACTAAACAGGTGATTGGCATGACATCGTGTGGTTCAAGAATGCTGTCCCAAGACATGCATTTCTTCTTTGGGTGGCTATCCAACGGAAACTCTCAACTCAGGATAGACTTCATCGGTTTGGTATTCATGGTCCCAATAGGTGCTCACTCTGTCTCTGCAATAATGAAGATCACAACCACTTGTTCTTTGAATGCTCCTTTGCGAAAGCATTATGGTGGAATGTTTGTGATAGATGCGACATTCCAAGAATGACAAAAAGCTTGGATGAATGGATTCGATTGGCCACTGTCTCTTGGCATGGAAAAAGTTTCGTCAACTTTTCTCGTAAACTGGGTTTCGCAGCTACAGTGTATTGTATCTGGCAAGAACGGAATGCAAGGATCTTTGCAGATGTGTCTAAAGCTTCGAATTTGGTTTTTGATCAAATCGAATGTATCATTCGCGATAAGCTTGTTTTGATAAGGAATGTTCAACAAACAGATGAAAACATAAGGATCCAAAGACTTTGGAGGGTCAATAACATGGACTCTTAATTTGATGTTTAGCTGGTTGTTTTTGTACCCCTAGCATATCTAGTTGGTCCAAGTTTTTGTTTTGTTGTGGCTAGCCTGTAGCCATTTGTTGGTTTTCGTTTCTGTCCTCATTGTAAATCTTGGGTATGCCCATTATATTCTTTGTATCATTTTCTTTTAATACATAAGTCAGCTTACCAAAAAAAAAAAAAAAAAAAAAAAGTGACTAAACAGGTTGTGGTTCCATTTTCGATTGGGAAATATGTTGATGAAGTTCTGTGCGACATGGTACCAATGCAAGCAAGTCACATCTTGTTGGGGAGACCATGGCAATATGATAGGAAGGCAATTCATGATGGGGTTAAAAATAGGTATACCATTGTAAAAGATGGTAAAACCATCACTCTTGTACCTCTTACACCCAAACAGGTGTATGATGATCAAATAAAGCTAAAAAGTGAGCATGAGGCAATGGGGAGAGAAAATCAAGGTGAGGAAAAAGAGGAGAGAAGACCATCAGATTCGGCTAGAACCCAAACCACAACAACCCATTCGGCCACCCATCCAAACACAAGCAAATATTCGGCCAACACTCCAAACAAATCAAACCATTCGACCACAACTCAAAAACACCCAAATCTGGCCGAGAGTGGAGGTAAGACAAGAGGAGTGAAGAAAGTCAGCAAGTGTGATGAGAATTGTGTGGAAAAACTAAAGAAACAACCTAATTTTTATGCTAGAGAGGGTGAGGTCAGATCTGCATTTTTCACTAACAAGCCAATGATCTTACTTGTGTACAAAGAGGCTTACTTTAATACTAATGATCTTGATCATATTGTGCCTAGTGTTGCTATTTCTTTGTTGCAGGGATTTGATGATGTGTTCCCCGATGATACTCCTAGCGGATTACCACCATTGAGGGGGATAGAGCATCAGATTGATTTCGTACCCGGAGCTTCAATTCCTAACCGACCAGCTTATAGAAGCAATCCCGAGGAGACGAAGGAGCTTCAAAGGCAAGTTGATGAGCTGATGGAAAAGGGCTACATTCGTGAGAGTATGAGCCCGTGTGCTGTACCCGTGCTACTTGTGCCAAAGAAGGATGGAACATGGAGGATGTGTGTTGATTGCCGAGCCATCAACAACATAACGGTAAAGTATAGACATCCCATCCCTAGGCTTGATGACATGTTAGATGAGTTACATGGATCCTGTATTTTCTCTAAAATTGACTTGAAAAGTGGGTACCATCAAATTAGGATGAAAGAAGGTGATGAATGGAAAACAGCATTTAAGACTAAGCATGGTTTGTATGAATGGTTAGTAATGCCGTTTGGACTTACAAATGCACCTAGTACGTTTATGCGTTTAATGAATCATGTGTTGCGTGCATTCATAGGTAAGTTTGTGGTTGTGTATTTTGATGACATTTCGATATATAGCAAGAACTTAACTGAGCATCTTGATCATTTGCGTAATGTACTTATTGTGTTGCGTAGTGAGAAATTGTATGCTAATCTTAAAAAGTGTGCCTTTTGCATGGAGAAAATTGTGTTTCTTGGCTATGTTGTAACTGCACATGGTATCGAGATGGATGAGGAGAAAGTTAAGGCCATCCGGGAATGGCCTGCACCCAAATCGGTAAGTGAGGTAAGAAGTTTTCATGGGTTAGCTAGTTTTTACAGGCGTTTTGTGAAAGATTTCAGCACAATAGCTGCGCCCTTGAATGAAGTTGTTAAAAAGTCAGTTGGGTTTAGATGGGGGGAGGAACAAGAGTTGGCTTTTGTTTTTTTGGAAGAGAAATTATGTTCTGCACCTGTTTTGGGTTTACCTGAATTTACAAAAGCATTTGAAATAGAATGTGATGCGTCTGGAATAGGAATAGGTGCTGTTTTGATGCAGGATCGGAGACCTATTGCGTATTTCAGTGAGAAGTTAAGTGGAGCGACCTTGAACTATCCCACATACGACAAAGAACTCTATGCTTTGGTAAGAGCACTTGAGACATGGCAACATTACTTGTGGCCAAAAGAGTTCGTAATCCATTCGGATCATGAGTCCTTGAAACATCTGAAAGGACAAGGTAAGTTGAATAGGAGGCATGCAAAATGGGTTGAATTCATTGAAACTTTTCCTTACGTAATCAAGTATAAGCAAGGGAAAGAGAACATCGTAGCTGATGCACTCTCGCGCAGGTATGTTCTTTTACACACCATGAATACTAGATTGTTAGGTTTTGAATATGTGAAGGAATTGTATGATAATGACTCTGACTTTGCTGAGATTTATAATGCATGTGGACATTCGGCTTTCGGTAAGTTTTATTTGATGGATGGTTATTTGTTCAAAGAAAATAGATTGTGTGTTCCTGCTAGTTCTTTGCGTGAATTGCTTGTTCGTGAAGCACATGAGAGTGGTTTAATGGGTCACTTTGGGGTTGCGAAAACCTTGGATGTATTGCATGAGCATTTCTATTGGCCAAAGATGAAAAGAGATGTGCAACGAATTTGTGAACAGTGCATTGCTTGTAGAAAGGCAAAATCTAGAGTACAATCGCATGGACTATATACACCACCACCTGTGCCTACTGAACCTTGGGTAGATATCTCTATGGACTTTGTTTTAGGTTTACCTAGGTCAAAGAAAGGCAGAGACTCTTTCTTTGTTGTGGTAGATAGGTTTTCTAAAATGGCGCATTTCATTGCATGCCATAAAACAGATGATGCATCTCATATCGCAGACTTGTTCTTTAGAGAGATTGTACGTTTGCATGGCATTCCTAAGAGTATAGTGTCAGATCGTGATGTTAAGTTCCTTAGTTACTTTTGGAAGACCTTATGGGGAAAGTTGGGAACTAAACTCTTATTTTCGACAACATGCCATCCTCAAACAGATGGACAAACTGAGGTAGTGAATAGAACATTATCCCAACTTTTACGTGTTGTAATTCAAAAGAATTTGAAAAGTTGGGAAGAATGTTTGCCTTTTGTTGAGTTTGCTTATAATAGAACTGTGCATTCAACTACTACTTTTTCTCCTTTTGAAATTGTTTATGGTTTTAATCCACTAACTCCTATGGACTTAATTCCTTTACCTTTTGAAGAAAGGGTAAGTTTAGATGGTGCAAAGAAGGAAAAGATGGTGAGAGAACTCCATGAGGGAGTTCGACTACAAATAGAGAAAAAGAACAGACTTTACTCTTCTAAAGCAAATAAGGGGCGGTGCTCCAACAGCCATATCTCCGGCGACCACCGTTGGATCAAGCCAAGATTTGGTTATGTTGTGAACTGAACTATTGTCTACATTCTGACCGGAGGGATCTTCTAAAGCTTCCTCCGTTTAAGAAATCTGGACAATTGAAATTTTCTGGAAAACCCCCTAGTGCTGTCAGAGTCGCCGGCCCGTTTTGCCTTGTTATACCGTTGGATCCAGACTATTTTTTGGTATGTTGTGAACATCTATATTGCCTACATTCTGTCCAGAGGGATCGTCCATATTGGATTCCTCCTGCGGAAGCCAGCCATTTGAATATTTCTGGAGAAATCCTTCTCGGAACAGTCAGAGCCGCCGGCATATTTCTCCTTCTTCCACCGTTGGATCAACCTTATTTTTGGATATGTGATGCATCTGGTTATGATACACATTCTGAACGGTGGAGATTAGAAATTAAGCCTCCAGCAACGTTGTCTACATGTTCAACAGAAGGTCGTCATTCTCAGGTCAGTTTCGGTATAATTAAGATCTGCGGCGATCCAACCGTTAAACTGTGCTGATTTTTGAATATGTTATACATAACATGTGTATCTTCCTTTGAACCGTTGGGATGTGTGAACTGATCGGTGTTCCAATCATAGTGCTGGTCGCTTATTAGTGCTTCTTGGACTGAGTTTTTTCTAGTATTTGTATGCTGCCAAATTGTCTTTGTGTTCTGCTGTCAAATTTGTTTCAATGGTTAGCTCTGACACTGAACAACACAATGGAGTTAAATCTGGACATACTTTACAATTAGAGCTCCAAGACATGCTAAATAGTCATGACATGAATCCTGTGTTGGGTTCTAAAGGTGATGAGTTGAAGGTTGGGTCTAAGCAACAAGAACAGCTACACCTTAGCCCCAAATTGAATTTTTTAAATGCTTTGAAGGGCTCTGATGTTGATGAAAATAAGGGTAGGATGTCCCTTGATATGAATCCAGTCCGTAACTTGCATTTTGCTCCCCCCGCAATAACTGATGGTCGTGTGACAGTAGCTCCTCCACTTTGATGTGTTTGAGGATGGCTGTGAACTTTGGAAATCCACTCTAGTTGGTCATTTCGTGGGTCAGAAATTACCCTATCCTGTTGTTAATTCTATTGCTAAAAGAATATGGGGCTCCCACGGTCTATCCGAAGTTTTATCTTCTGATAATGGATTCTTTTCTCTTCACTTTTGATTCTGTCGATCGCGCCACTAATGTTCTGGAGAGAGCCCCATGGCACATGGCCAACAGACCTTTGGTGCTTAAACGTTGGCATCCGAACATGCAATTTTTGAAAATGATCTGGATAGAGTTCCGGTATGGGTTAAGCTCTACAATGTTCCTCTCGAGTATTGGACTGTTAAGGGGCTGAGTTGTGTAGCGAGTGCTATTGGGGTTCCCCTTCATGCTGACCTTACTACATTGTTGCGTAAAAGGCTTAGCTACGCAAGAGTTTGCGTTGAGATAGAAGCTTCGAAAACGCTGGTGAAGGAATACGACCTTCGCTGTCCAAATGGGTTATTTCATAACAATTTCAGCGGATTATGAATGGATTCCTTCAAGGTGCAATAATTGCAATGTCTTTGGACATACCACAGCGATATGTGCTACCAGTAAAGTTGATGATCGTACAATGGGGGCAGAGGGCAAAAGGAAAATAGGAGCTGTGAACTCTAAACATGCAGATAATAAGCAGAATCAGCTTCAATGGCAGGTAGTTGGTAAACGAAATAAGGGTGTTACGATTGGTGAGAATGATTGTTTGGCATCTAAAGAGCTTAATTGTAATGAGAATGGTTGTTTAGCATCTGCTTTACAGAGTGCTGATTGTAATACGAATGAATCTGCGACATTAGATGTGCCCAATGCTGGTTGTTATGAAGATGAAAATCCTACCTCTCCTCTTATTTTGAAGAGCTTACGAGCAGACATGGTGCCGGAGGAAGGGGATGCATGTACTTCTTTAGATCAAAGTTCAACCATCTGTAATGCAACCATGAACCCTGTTAGTCATGAGGTGAATGTTGATATTGGAGTTATGGGAGGTGGTACAGGTAAGGAAGATGATGATAAGGAGTCGACGTCACTGATCCCAACAAGTCCGCAAAGTCCGATTTCTTCTGACGGGGAAACTTTTGTTAATCAGTTAGCTAGCAAGGCTAGAGACTCTCTAGAAAAAAAGAAAACGGGTTCTCCAGGCTTTTCAAAGAAGAGTAAGAAATCTGGCTCCTCGAGGGGGGGCAAGTCAAGGTAATCCATGTGTTGATGTTAGGTACTCCTCTCTATTTCCCTATGATTATTGGATGTTGGAATGTTAGAGGTTTGAATGATCCCATAAAGCATTCAGAACTGCGTCAGCTCATCCATCAAGAGAGGATGGTTTTTTTTGGTTTGGTTGAAACTCGGGTTAGAGACACGAATAAAGATAATGTTTCGCAACTTCTTCTGCGTAATTGGTCATTCTTGTATAATTATGATTTCTCTTGTCGTGGTCGTATTTGGGTTTGTTGGAATGCTGATTTGGTGAAGGTGGATGTTCTGGGAATGTCAGACCAGGCTATCCATGTTTCTGTCATGATATTAGCTACCAATATCTGTTTTAATACTTCAATCATTTACGGAGACAATAATGCATCTGTACGTGAGGCTTTATGGTCTGATATTGTGAGCCGTAGTGATGGATGGGAGTCAACCCCATGGATTCTTATGGGCGACTTTAATGCTATCCGCAACCAGTCAGAGAGGTTAGGGGGGTCTTCTACGTGGGCTGGTCATATGGACAGATTGGAAACATGTATACGTGAAGCGAAAGTGGATGATCTTCGGTATTCAGGTATGCATTATACTTGGACGAACCAATGTCCTGAGAATATGATTATGCGGAAACTAGATAGAGTGCTTGTGAATGAGAAGTGGAATATGCGCTTCCCATTGTCGGAAGCGAGATTTCTTGCCTGCTGGTATGTCAGATCATTCTCCCATGGTGGTAAAAGTCACTGGCAATGTTCAGAACATAAAGAAACCATTCAGATTCTTCGATATGTGGATGGATCATGACGAGTTCATGCCCTTGGTGAAGACAGTGTGGGATCAGCATTCAGGAGGGTGTCCAATGTATCAACTGTGTTGCAAACTAAGGAAGCTAAAGCAGGAACTTAAACATTTCAATAAGACTCACTTCTCCAATATTTCCGATAGAGTCAAAGATGCAAAAGATCACATGGATAGGGCTCAACAAGCTTTGCATACAGCGCCTGAGGATCCAGCATTGCGTATGCGAGAAAGAGATGCTGTTCGTAACTATGCTTCTACTGTCAGGGCGGAAGAGTGTTTTTTCAGACAAAAGGCAAGGATACAATGGCTTAGCTTGGGGGATCAGAATACTAGCTACTTTCACAAATCAGTAAATGGTAGACAGAATAGAAATAAGCTTCTCTCGGTTACAAGGGAGGATGGAGAAGTCGCTGAAGGACACGAGGCAGTCAAATCAGAAGTAATTGCATACTTCCAGCGTGTATTGGGAGTGAAACAGATGCCTAGGGTCCTGAACGAGGAAGTGATGCAATCGGCAATTATTTACAAATTGTCGGCAACTCAACAGCATGTACTAGCACAAGATGTCACAAGAGAGGAGATTAAGCATGCTATGTTTAGTTTGAAAAACAACAAAGCTCCTGGTCCAGATGGCTTCAACGCAGGTTTCTTCAAAAGAATGTGGCACATAGTGGGGGAAGATGTAATCAACGCTGTTAGCTCCTTCTTCCAGACTCGTAGAATGCTTAAAGAAATGAATGCTACATCCATTTCCCTTATCCCTAAAGTTGCTAATCCTACGAGGTTGACAGATTTTCGTCCTATATCTTGCTGCAATACAGTATACAAATGCATCGCGAAGATTCTAGCTGGGAGAATGAAAGTTGTTTTTTACCATCCTTAGTAGGTCCGTATCAAACAGCTTTTATCTCTGGACGGAGAATCAGCGACAATATTCTTTTGTCTCAGGAACTAATGAAAGGCTATCACACAACTACGGGTCCTGCTCGTTGTTGCTATGAAAGTAGACCTGATGAAGGCTTATGACTCTGTTCGGTGGGATTTCGTTGATGCTACGTTGATAAAAATGGGATTCCCTAGAACAGTCATTGATTGGATCATGGTTTGTGTTACATCATGTCAATTCTCAATCAACGTCAATGGTGAACTTGCGGGTTACTTCCAAGGGGGGAGAGGGCTGAGACAAGGTGATCCATTATCTCCATATTTGTTTGTCCTATGCATGGAAATCCTGTCAGGGCTGTTCTGCAATATGAGTGCCAACCAAAAACTTCAAGTTCCACTGGAGATGCAAGAAGGACAGAATTTCTCATCTTTGCTTTGCCGACGACTTGATGATATTCAGCAAAGGGGATGTACATTCAATCCGTATGATAAAAAATGTACTCACAGAGTTTCAGGTTCTATCAGGTCTATATCCAAATCCAAACAAAAGTGACATCTTCTTGAGCGGTTCGTTAGGAGCTGAGAGGGAACAGATTATCAGTATTCTTGGGTTTAGAGAGGGGGAGCTTCCTATGAAATATTTGGGAGTGCCTCTTATCTCGTCCAGACTAAAGGCTGTTAATTGTAAGGGCCTCGTGGATCGAATTACCGCCAAAGTTCGACATTGGACCTGTAGAACACTCTCTTTCGCAGGGCGAGTACAACTGATTAACTCAGTCTTATTCTCCATCCAGGTCTATTGGGCATCTCTATTCCTATTACCTGGGGAAGTAGTGAAAAATGTTGAGCAAATTATGAGATCCTTTCTTTGGTCAGGTTCAGATATGAGCACTACCAGGGCTAAAGTGGCTTGGGATCAGGTATGTCTTCCAAAAAAGGAGGGGGGGCTAGGCATAAAAAGGATAGCAGAATGGAACAAGATTGCCTTGTTGAAACATATTTGGAACTTGTGCAATGACTCAGATGGCTCAATCTGGTCTACTTGGATCAGATCCAATCTCTTGCGAGGTAGGAATTTCTGGACAATCAAGGCGCCAGGAAGCTGCTCTTGGGCTTGGGGAAAGATTCTAAAGCTCAGATCCTTAGCATGGCCGAAGATGAAGCACGTCATCGGAGATGGAATGACAACCTCTCTATGGTTTGACAATTGGCATCCTCACAGCCCGCTCGCTGATACCTACGGTGAACGTTTCATCTATGATTCAGGTATGGAACACAACGCGAGAGTGAACGTGCTGATTAATAACTTAGAATGGAGAATTCCTATCACTCATGCTATTGGCTGGCACCCCATTTTAGAAGCTATTCCTTCCACCTCTACTCCTAAAGGGGCAAAAGGATGAGATTGTTTGGTTGGATTCGCCAAATCAGAGTTTCTCAGTCAAAGTAGCTTGGGAACAACTAAGAATTCATCATCAAATGGTTGATTGGCATGACATCGTGTGGTTCAAGAATGCTGTCCCAAGACATGCATTTCTTCTTTGGGTGGCTATCCAACGGAAACTCTCAACGCAGGATAGACTTCATCGGTTTGGTATTCATGGTCCCAATAGGTGCTCACTCTGTCTCTGCAATAATGAAGATCACAACCACTTGTTCTTCGAATGCTCCTTTGCGAAAGCATTATGGTGGAATGTTTGTGATAGATGCGACATTCCAAGAATGACAAAAAAGCTTGGATGAATGGATTCGATTGGCCACTGTCTCTTGGCATGGAAAAAGTTTCGTCAACTTTTCTCGTAAACTGGGTTTCGCAGCTACAGTGTATTGTATCTGGCAAGAACGGAATGCAAGGATCTTTGCAGATGTGTCTAAAGCTTCGAATTTGGTTTTTGATCAAATCGAATGTATCATTCGCGATAAGCTTGTTTTGATAAGGAATGTTCAACAAACAGATGAAAACATAAGGATCCAAAGACTTTGGAGGGTCAATAACATGGACTCTTAATTTGATGTTTAGCTAGTTGTTTTTGTACCCCTAGCATATCTAGTTGGTCCAAGTTTTTGTTTTGTTGTGGCTAGCCTGTAGCCATTTGTTGGTTTTCGTTTCTGTCCTCATTGTAAATCTTGGGTATGCCCATTATATTCTTTGTATCATTTTCTTTTAATACATAAGTCAGCTTACCAAAAAAAAAAAAACAGCAAATAAGGGACGTAAACTGGTTGTTTTCCAACCCGGTGATTGGGTATGGGTGCACATGCGTAAGGAACGATTTCCTAACCAAAGGAAATCAAAATTACAGCCTCGTGGTGATGGTCCTTTTCAGGTTTTAGAGAGAATCAATGACAACACATACAAAATCGACCTTCCAGGTGAGTATAGTGTTAGTGCTACCTTTAGTGTTGCTGATCTTACTTTGTTTGACACAGATTTTGATTCGAGGTCGAATCCTTTCGAGGAGAGAGGGGATGATGCAGACCAGCCCAGAAACACCAGCAAGGACCTATTACATGTTCCAAATGGACCAATGACTCGGTCCAAGACAAAGACATTGAAAGACGCATTGAATGCATTAGTTTTGAAGGTTTCCACCAAGTCAGAATTGGAAGGTCCATTAGAGTATCAAGAGGAGATCCTAGTACATCTTATCCATGTGGAAGAGGAGTCCAATACAACCTTATTTGGGCCATGAGATAAGGGCTTTATTTTATTTTGTTAGCTACAGCCCAAGGCTTGTTTGGGCTTAATTCATACTTTGTTTTAAGCTAGGATCCAAGGCTTGTTTGGATTAAGTTATGGGCTTTTCATTTTAGGGTTATGGGCTTTTCATTTTAGGGTTTTGGGCCAGTTTTGAGTGGACCTCATATAAGTCCACATAAAGGGTCCATTAGGGTTAACTTTTCAAGAACTATTTAAACTCATGTAGGCCAAAATTTCGGCAGCTTTGATGATTATTATTCTGAAATTTTCAGTTTTAACGTGTGAGAGTGATTCTTGCATTCTTCAGTTCTTGAACGAACTGAATCTGACTTATCGAAGATTAACTGGCTTTGTGGCGTCATTCTACTCATTCCAATAGTGTTGGTGCCTTGGGGCAGGTTTCCATTGTGTCGCACTCATATCAGACCTATTTCGGCTTTTCGGGATCAGATCTCAATCTTGATTGTGGGTTGCGTGACCACGTGATCACGAGGTTCGCATCATTGACATAATAAACTTAGCTAAACATAACGAAGAAGAGAAACATAAATAAACAAACTAAGAACATAAATAAGATACAAGTTAACTAAGTAAAGGACAGGAAATGAAAAGCATAAATAAGATATTAATGAAAGCAAAACTTAAGAATTACAAAAAAAATATATAAAGAGAGAGACAGAGAGAGAGCAAGAGCAAGCTCTTGATCTGAATAACCAAGCCCCTAAATGCATGGCAAATGCCTCCTTTTATAGGTCAAAATTTAGAACTATTGATTTGATGACTAATTGTTGAGTGGGTGACCAACTCTTGACTTTGTGAAAATCATTATCTTATTATCTGAATAAAACATCATTGCTAGCATCAGAACAGGAACCACCTGTACGCATGAAAGTTATAAGAAATTGTCTTATCTTTCCAGGAAAAAAAATTGAGGTCATTTGGACTTCTAAAACTCGAGATATGGGCTGAACACTGAATAATGTCCGGGCTACAGGATAGATTCGAACTTCTCTGTTGTTGCTATAATTTGGACTTGAAAACGGCATTTTTAAATCTTGGACTCCACATGAAAGTTGTAGGCATATGTCTTACCGAATCTGTCCAAAAAATTAAGGTCATTTGGACATCTAGAACTCGAGATATGATCGAATTACCGAACAGTGTTCCAATTTGGACTGCACCAACATCTTTTTTCTAAGTTTGGCCCTCTCTTTGTCCTTTCAATTTCAATACTTAAACTCATCAATCAATCCTTTCATTTATGTGATAGGCCTGCATTTAAGATGAACATTTACCATAAAATTAAAGTATCTTATATTATTAGGTATATTATTATAAAACATGCTTTAGTTGAGTTATTGACTTCAAGTGCAAAATGATGATATAAAACTTTGATAAAAAGTACTTTTAAGTACTAATCACACATCCCCAACTAGCTTATTATGAGTCCCTAGTAATCAAAGTGTTAATATAGAAAAACAATTTGCAAATTCCACAAAGCAAGGCATTCATCATTCAACTTCTATTAATCTATCTAGATAAACAAACTCTAATTAAATTCATATAACTGCTCAATGCCTCTTAAACAAGATATTAATAAACGTTTCTTTTGTGCTCAAAATATCAACATATAGTTATGGGGCTTTACTTGGAAGAAAACAAAATTTTGTTCTAATGTTTAAGGTTAACTTCCTTGGGTTGAGATTATTATCTTCTTTTATATATATATATATATATAACTTAAAACCCAATGCATCTTTAACCCATGTAACGAGCTTTCGGCTAATGATTCTCAAATCAGTTGGTCTTAGTTATTAGGTATTGAGACACCCCTACGAGCTTAACTCGGGTTGCAGATACTGATATGTAGATAGTGCAATGTTTGATTCCCTTACGCTTTTCTCCTCAACCCATGTAACAAGCGTTAGGCCAATAGCTCCCAAGTCAGTTGACTTTAGGGTATTACGTGTTAAAACACCCCTTTGGGCTTAATTGCTTAGATTAAGGAGGCTATGAAACCAAACTTATCTATTTTTTTTTTCCAAATTATCCCTTTCCCTTAGTTGTTACCTTTAACAAAAGAACATAAATAATGTAATAATCCAATGTACATCCCACAATCATATGTTAAAGTGTGCGTGTGAAAATGAAGATTTAAGAATACTTGTTAAATGAGCATATGAGCAGAATCAAGTGATAACAATACCAGAGTTTGTAAACCTGAATATTTCAAGAAGTATTCTGATAAGACCTTGTTAAGAATGTTTACTAAGATGCGTCTTAAGAGTCACTTTAACCAAAAAAAAACTCTTTTACTCTGTCATCCTAGTAACAACAGTTTTGCAAATAGTTTATGAAATAGAAAACACAGTTACTTTTTTTTTTTTTTAACATATCAACTACTATCCTTTCCTCCTAACCAAAATGAGACATTATCCTCAATGTGCTAAGGTAGAAAGATTAGAGTATAGAAAACATCACTAGAAATAGCGAAACATTTTTTTTTTTTGGTAAGGTGACTTATGTATTAAAAGAAAATGATACAAAGAATATAATGGGCAATACCCAAGATTTTTTACAATGTGGACAGAAACGAAAACCAACAAATGGCTACAGGCTAGCCACATAACCAAACAAAAACTTAGACCAACTAGATATGCTAGGGGTACAAAAACAACCAGCTAAACATCAAATTAAGAGTCTATGTTATTGACCCTCCAAAGTCTTTGGATCCTTATGTTTCATCTGTTTCTTGAACATTCCTCATCAAAACAAGCTTATCGCGAATGATACATTCGATTTGATCAAAAACCAAATTCAAGCTTTAGACACATCTGCAAAGATCCTTGTGTTCCGTTCTTGATGCGAACCTCGTGATCACGTGGTCACGCAACCCACACACAAAGACACCAATTCCCGGAAAGCCAAGTAAATCAGGTTTGATAGGAGTGTGACACAAAGATAACTTGTACCTAGGCACCAGCACTATTGGAAACGTAAACCCCCACCCAACGAATATTGATTCGCGAACGAGAAGCATAAGGATGACGCCACGAAGACAGTTGTTCTTCGATAAGTCGTTTTCAGTTCTTTAGAGAACCATGGAAGGGAGATTATCTCACCAACACACACACAAAGTGCGGCAAACAAGAAGTTTTATTAATATGAATTCCCTTCTCACATGTCTGGTTATGCCTTTATTTATAGTGACTGCAAAGTAAAATAAACCCTAATGGACCCTAATGGACCCCTTATGTGGACTTATATGATGCCCACTTACAATTAAACTCAAATAATATAAATATACCCTAAACTAAGAAGAAAATAACATTAAAATAAATAAATCCGAATTTAATATCCTAAATATGATAGGATCAGATTTGTAGCCCTTTAGAAGTCCTATATAAGCTAGGAGAATCAAATCTGAAGGTAGAATTAGTTCTGAAATCTTCTTTCCTTTTTGTAGCTAGGATGAATAAGGAATCCTTGCCAGAAAAGGATTCTGAAACATTTATGAATCCTTGCCACACTTGAAAATTATGTTGCAGCCCATTAAAGATCTTTGTAGAATTAGGAGATTCCCAAAATAAGCTGCCGCATCCTTTTAGGAAAAGAATCCTAGCCAAAAATTCCTTAGCCTCATTTTGAAGCCTTTGGAATTCTTTTCTTGCCAACAATCGTCGCCAACAACTTTGGATGAAAGTAGCACCCATTGTCTTTCGTATTTCATCATTGCAACATTTTTTCTCCTCTCTTTTTGAAGCTTGCTGCGAATTGACTGCTGCCGTTAACACATCAAGTTCTTGCTTCATCTCCCCGAGAATACGAGATAGACTCTTGGATTCTTTTTTTAGAACACCAATCTCTTTATTTCTGTCCCTTTGATACCACCTCTCCTTTTGAATCCCCCTTCTCTTTTGCCATAACAACTCATCAAAATACATGAAATCCCTTTGGTTTCTAGGCTGCCGAAAAGCTTCCCGATAGCCTATGGTCTCATCCTTAAAACCACCATCACCATTATCATCAATGTCCTCCTCAAAATCCTCATAATCATCCCACTTTGGCCTTTCAGCCCCGCTGCCATGGTTTGATTTCAATTCAGCACCACCCTTCCTCACATCTTGGGTACATGTTCCAGCCATGTTACCATGTATTGCCACCTTCTCAAGTCTGTCACACACGTTCCCCATCGTGAAATTCATTCTTTCCATCATCTTCGTCATGGCTTGCATTTGGAATTTAAGCTCTACATCGGGAGGGCGCGGTGTGTTGTTTTGTTCTGACATGATATTTACCTGCAAAAATTGGTTAGTGAAAAAAAAAATATATATCCTCACGTCGCTCGTGTTTCACTCAAACACTCTGAATGTCCTCACACGCTCACACCTCTCGTCTCACCTTCTTACGGTTCTTGCGAAACTGAAACCAACACCAAATAAAACCAACTTGGCAGCGCAATCCAAATATATCTATATATATATATGACTCAAGAAGCAATAAAAACCAGAAAACAAGCAAAACGAAGCTGCGATGATAGTCTCGCGAGTAGCAAGCGAGTCTATCCGAAATATGAACGAAACTGAAGACTCGAATAAAAAAAACAGAAACAAAGTATGAAAAATGATGAAACAACACCCAGATACGTTGGATATGATGAAAATAAATGGCAAGAAACAAAAACAACAGAAAGAAAGTGAATTTCAAAAGTTGACGCAAAACAGACTCGTTTACGACGAGTTAAGTCCGGATCTGGAACCTAAAGTCAATGATGTCCAATTGAGCTAAAATTTCAGATATAGCGCTCTACCAACCCAAATAGACAGAATATAAAGTTTGAGAAATTTACGATAAGGTTTGATAGACTGACGCAAAAACGTTATGAATCAGACCTAATGAGACCCCAATTTGAAACCCAAAGCAAACGATATCCAATTGACCGGGTTAGAGAGAGGTTAGAGAGGAAAGATTCAAAGGGGCGGTGCTCCAACAGCCATATCTCCGGCGACCACCGTTGGATCAAGCCAAGATTTGGTTATGTTGTGAACTGAACTATTGTCTACATTCTGACCGGAGGGATCTTCTAAAGCTGCCGCCGTTTAAGAAATCTGGACAATTGAAATTTTCTGGAAAACCCCCTAGTGCTGTCAGAGTCGCCGGCCCATTTTGCCTTGTTATACCGTTGGATCCAGACTATTTTTTGGTATGTTGTGAACATCTATATTGCCTACATTCTGTCCAGAGGGATCGTCCATATTGGATTCCTCCTGCGGAAGCCAGCCATTTGAATATTTCTGGAGAAATCCTTCTCGGAACAGTCAGAGCCGCCGGCATATTTCTCCTTCTTCCACCGTTGGATCAAGCTTATTTTTGGATATGTGATGCATCTGGTTATGGTACACATTCTGAACGGTGGAGATTAGAAATTAAGCCTCCAGCAACGTTTTCTACATGTTCAACAGAAGGTCGTCATTCTCAGGTCAGTTTCGGTATAATTAATATCTGCGGCGATCCAACCGTTAAACTGTGCTGATTTTTGAATATGTTATACATAACATGTGTATCTTCCTTTGAACCGTTGGGATGTTTGAACTGATCGATGTTCCAATCATAGTGCTGGTCGCTTATTAGTTCTTCTTGGACTGAGTTCTTTCTAGTATTTGTATGCTGCCAAATTGTCTTTGTGTTCTGCTGTCAAATTTGTTCCAATGGTTAGCTCTGACATTGAACAACACAATGGAGTTAAATCTGGACATACTTTACAATTAGAGCTCCAAGACATGCTAAATAGTCATGACATGAATCCTGTGTTGGGTTCTAAAGGTGATGAGTTGAAGGTTGGGTCCAAGCAACAAGAACAGCTACACCTTAGCCCCAAATTGAATTTTTTAAATGCTTTGAAGGGCTCTGATGTTGATGACAATAAGGGTAGGATGTCCCTTGATATGAATCCAGTCCGTAACTTGCATTTTGCTCCCCCCGCAATAACTGATGGTCGTGTGACAGTAGCTCCTCCACTTGATGTGTTTGAGGATGGCTGTGAACTTTGGAAATCCACTCTAGTTGGTCATTTCGTGGGTCAGAAATTACCCTATCCTGTTGTTAATTCTATTGCTAAAAGAATATGGGGCTCCCACGGTCTATCCGAAGTTTTATCTTCTGATAATGGATTCTTTCTCTTCACTTTTGATTATGTCGATCGCGCCACTAATGTTCTGGAGAGAGCCCCATGGCACATGGCCAACAGACCTTTGGTGCTTAAACGTTGGCATCCAAACATGCAATTTTTGAAAGATGATCTGGATAGAGTTCCGGTATGGGTTAAGCTCTACAATGTTCCTCTCGAGTATTGGACTGTTAAGGGGCTGAGTTGTGTAGCGAGTGCTATTGGGGTTCCCCTTCATGCTGACCTTACTACATTGTTGCGTAAAAGGCTTAGCTACGCAAGAGTTTGCGTTGAGATAGAAGCTTCGAAAACGCTGGTGAAGGAATACGACCTTCGCTGTCCAAATGGGTTATTCATAACAATTTCAGCGGATTATGAATGGATTCCTTCAAGGTGCAATAATTGCAAAGTCTTTGGACATACCACAGCGATATGTGCTACCAGTAAAGTTGATGATCGTACAATGGGGGCAGAGGGAAAAAGGAAAATAGGAGCTGTGAACTCTAAACATGCAGATAATAAGCAGAATCAGCTTCAATGGCAGGTAGTTGGTAAGCGAAATAAGGGTGTTACGATTGGTGAGAATGATTGTTTGGCATCTAAAGAGCTTAATTGTAATGAGAATGGTTGTTTAGCATCTGCTTTACATAGTGCTGATTGTAATACGAATGAATCTGCGACATTAGATGTGCCCAATGCTGGTTGTTATGAAGATGAAAATCCTACCTCTCCTCTTATTTTGAAGAGCTTACGAGCAGACATGGTGCCGGAGGAAGGGGATGCATGTACTTCTTTAGATCAAAGTTCAACCATCTGTAATGCAACCATTGAACCCTGTTAGTCATGAGGTGAATGTTGATATTGGAGTTATGGGAGGTGGATACAGGTAAGGAAGATGAATGATAAGGAGTCGACGTCACTGATCCCAACAAGTCCGCAAAGTCCGATTTCTTCTGACGGGGAAACTTTTATTAATCAGTTAGCTAGCAAGGCTAGAGACTCTCTAGAAAAAAAAGAAAACGGGTTCTCCAGGCTTTTCAAAGAAGAGTAAGAAATCTGGCTCCTCGAGGGGGGCAAGTCAACGGTAATCCGTGTGTTGATGTTTGGTACTCCTCTCTATTTCCCTATGATTATTGGATTGTTGGAATGTTAGAGGTTTGAATGATCCCATAAAGCATTCAGAAACTGCGTCAGCTCATCCATCAAGAGAGGATGGTTTTTTTTGGTTTGGTTGAAACTCGGTTAGAGACAGGAATAAAGATAATGTTTCGCAACTTCTTCTGCGTAATTGGTCATTCTTGTATAATTATGATTTCTCTTGTCGTGGTCGTATTTGGGTTTGTTGGAATGCTGATTTGGTGAAGGTGGATGTTCTGGGAATGTCAGACCAGGCTATCCATGTTTCTGTCATGATATTAGCTACCAATATCTGTTTTAATACTTCAATCATTTACGGAGACAATAATGCATCTGTACGTGAGGCTTTATGGTCTGATATTGTGAGTCGTAGTGATGGATGGGAGTCAACCCCATGGATTCTTATGGGCGACTTTAATGCTATCCGCAACCAGTCAGAGAAGTTAGGGGGGTCTTCTACGTGGGCTGGTCATATGGACAGATTGGAAACATGTATACGTGAAGCAAAAGTGGATGATCTTCGGTATTCAGGTATGCATTATACTTGGACGAACCAATGTCCTGAGAATATGATTATGCGGAAACTAGATAGAGTGCTTGTGAATGAGAAGTGGAATATGCGCTTCCCATTGTCGGAAGCGAGATTCTTGCCTGCTGGTATGTCAGATCATTCTCCCATGGTGGTAAAAGTCACTGGCAATGTTCAGAACATAAAGAAACCATTCAGATTCTTCGATATGTGGATGGATCATGACGAGTTCATGCCCTTGGTGAAGAAAGTATGGGATCAGCATTCAGGAGGTTGTCCAATGTATCAACTGTGTTGCAAACTAAGGAAGCTAAAGCAGGAACTTAAACATTTCAATAAGACTCACTTCTCCAATATTTTTCCGATAGAGTCAAAGATGCAAAAGATCACATGGATAGGGCTCAACAAGCTCTGCATACAGCGCCTGAGGATCCAACATTGCGTATGCGAGAAAGAGATGCTGTTCGTAACTATGCTTCTACTGTCAGGGCGGAAGAGTGTTTTTTCAGACAAAAAGGCAAGGATACAATGGCTTAGCCTTGGGGGATCAGAAATACTAGCTACTTTCACAAATCAGTAAATGGTAGACAGAATAGAAATAAGCTTCTCTCGGTTACAAGGGAGGATGGAGAAGTCGCTGAAGGACACGAGGCAATCAAATCAGAAGTAATTGCATACTTCCAGCGTGTATTGGGAGTGAAACAAATGCCTAGGGTCCTGAACGAGGAAGTGATGCAATCGGCAATTATTTACAAATTGTCGGCAACTCAACAGCATGTACTAGCACAAGATGTAACAAGAGAGGAGATTAAGCATGCTATGTTTAGTTTGAAAAACAACAAAGCTCCTGGTCCAGATGGCTTCAACGCAGGTTTCTTCAAAAGAATGTGGCACATAGTGGGGGAAGATGTAATCAATGCTGTTAGCTCCTTCTTCCAGACTCGTAGAATGCTTAAAGAAATGAATGCTACATCCATTTCCCTTATCCCTAAAGTTGCTAATCCTACGAGGTTGACAGATTTTCGTCCTATATCTTGCTACAATACAGTATACAAATGCATCGCGAAGATTCTAGCTGGGAGAATGAAAGTTGTTTACCTTGAAAACTGTTAGAGAGAGGTTAGAGAGGAAAGATTCAAAGGGGCGGTGCTCCAACAGCCATATCTCCGGCGACCGCCGTTGGATCAAGCCAAGATTTGGTTATGTTGTGAACTGAACTATTGTCTACATTCTGACCGGAGGGATCTTCTAAAGCTGCCGCCGTTTAAGAAATCTGGACAATTGAAATTTTCTGGAAAACCCCCTAGTGCTGTCAGAGTCGCCGGCCCATTTTGCCTTGTTATACCGTTGGATCCAGACTATTTTTTGGTATGTTGTGAACATCTATATTGCCTACATTCTGTCCAGAGGGATCGTCCATATTGGATTCCTCCTGCGGAAGCCAGCCATTTGAATATTTCTGGAGAAATCCTTCTCGGAACAGTCAGAGCCGCCGGCATATTTCTCCTTCTTCCACCGTTGGATCAAGCTTATTTTTGGATATGTGATGCATCTGGTTATGATACACATTCTGAACGGTGGAGATTAGAAATTAAGCCTCCAGAAACGTTGTCTACATGTTCAACAGAAGGTCGTCATTCTCAGGTCAGTTTCGGTATAATTAAGATCTGCGGCGATCCAACCGTTAAACTGTGCTGAGTTTTGAATATGTTATACATAACATGTGTATCTTCCTTTGAACCGTTGGGATGTTTGAACTGATCGGTGTTCCAATCATAGTGCTGGTCGCTTATTAGTGCTTCTTGGACTGAGTTTTTTCTAGTATTTGTATGCTGCCAAATTGTCTTTTTTTTTTTTTTTTTTGGTAAGCTGACTTATGTATTAAAAGAAAATGATACAAAGAATATAATGGGCATACCCAAGATTTACAATGAGGACAGAAACGAAAACCAACAAATGGCTACAGGCTAGCCACAACAAAACAAAAACTTGGACCAACTAGATATGCTAGGGGTACAAAAACAACCAGCTAAACATCAAATTAAGAGTCCATGTTATTGACCCTCCAAAGTCTTTGGATCCTTATGTTTTCATCTGTTTGTTGAACATTCCTTATCAAAACAAGCTTATCGCGAATGATACATTCGATTTGATCAAAAACCAAATTCGAAGCTTTAGACACATCTGCAAAGATCCTTGCATTCCGTTCTTGCCAGATACAATACACTGTAGCTGCGAAACCCAGTTTACGAGAAAAGTTGACGAAACTTTTTCCATGCCAAGAGACAGTGGCCAATCGAATCCATTCATCCAAGCTTTTTGTCATTCTTGGAATGTCGCATCTATCACAAACATTCCACCATAATGCTTTCGCAAAGGAGCATTCAAAGAACAAGTGGTTGTGATCTTCATTATTGCAGAGACAGAGTGAGCACCTATTGGGACCATGAATACCAAACCGATGAAGTCTATCCTGCGTTGAGAGTTTCCGTTGGATAGCCACCCAAAGAAGAAATGCATGTCTTGGGACAGCATTCTTGAACCACACGATGTCATGCCAATCAACCATTTGATGATGAATTCTTAGTTGTTCCCAAGCTACTTTGACTGAGAAACTCTGATTTGGCGAATCCAACCAAACAATCTCATCCTTTTGCCCCTTAGGAGTAGAGGTGGAAGGAATAGCTTCTAAAATGGGGTGCCAGCCAATAGCATGAGTGATAGGAATTCTCCATTCTAAGTTATTAATCAGCACGTTCACTCTCGCGTTGTGTTCCATACCTGAATCATAGATGAAACGTTCACCATAGGTATCAGCGAGCGGGCTGTGAGGATGCCAATTGTCAAACCATAGAGAGGTTGTCATTCCATCTCCGATGACGTGCTTCATCTTCGGCCATGCTAAGGATCTGAGCTTTAGAATCTTTCCCCAAGCCCAAGAGCAGCTTCCTGGCGCCTTGATTGTCCAGAAATTCCTACCTCGCAAGAGATTGGATCTGATCCAAGTAGACCAGATTGAGCCGTCTGAGTCATTGCACAAGTTCCAAATATGTTTCAACAAGGCAATCTTGTTCCATTCTGCTATCCTTTTTATGCCTAGCCCCCCTCCTTTTTTGGAAGACATACCTGATCCCAAGCCACTTTAGCCCTGGTAGTGCTCATATCTGAACCTGACCAAAGAAAGGATCTCGCTGCCAAATTGTCTTTGTGTTCTGCTGTCAAATTTGTTCCAATGGTTAGCTCTGACATTGAACAACACAATGGAGTTAAATCTGGACATACTTTACAATTAGAGCTCCAAGACATGCTAAATAGTCATGACATGAATCCTGTGTTGGGTTCTAAAGGTGATGAGTTGAAGGTTGGGTCTAAGCAACAAGAACAGCTACACCTTAGCCCCAAATTGAATTTTTTAAATGCTTTGAAGGGCTCTGATGTTGATGAAAATAAGGGTAGGATGTCCCTTGATATGAATCCAGTCCGTAACTTGCATTTTGCTCCCCCCGCAATAACTGATGGTCGTGTGACAGTAGCTCCTCCACTTGATGTGTTTGAGGATGGCTGTGAACTTTGGAAATCCACTCTAGTTGGTCATTTCGTGGGTCAGAAATTACCCTATCCTGTTGTTAATTCTATTGCCTAAAAGAATATGGGGCTCCCACGGTCTATCCGAAGTTTTATCTTCTGATAATGGATTCTTTCTCTTCACTTTTGATTTCTGTCGATCGCGCCACTAATTTTCTGGAGAGAGCCCCATGGCACATGGCCAACAGACCTTTGGTGCTTAAACGTTGGCATCCGAACATGCAATTTTTGAAAGATGATCTGGATAGAGTTCCGGTATGGGTTAAGCTCTACAATGTTCCTCTCGAGTATTGGACTGTTAAGGGGCTGAGTTGTGTAGCGAGTGCTATTGGGGTTCCCCTTCATGCTGACCTTACTACATTGTTGCGTAAAAGGCTTAGCTACGCAAGAGTTTGCGTTGAGATAGAAGCTTCGAAAACGCTGGTGAAGGAATACGACCTTCGCTGTCCAAATGGGTTATTCATAACAATTTTCAGCGGATTATGAATGGATTCCTTCAAGATGCAATAATTGCAATGTCTTTGGACATACCACAGCGATATGTGCTACCAGTAAAGTTGATGATCGTACAATGGGGGCAGAGGGCAAAAGGAAAATAGGAGCTGTGAACTCTAAACATGCAGATAATAAGCAGAATCAGCTTCAATGGCAGGTAGTTGGTAAACGAAATAAGGGTGTTACGATTGGTGAGAATGATTGTTTGGCATCTAAAGAGCTTAATTGTAATGAGAATGGTTGTTTTAGCATCTGCTTTACAGAGTGCTGATTGTAATACGAATGAATCTGCGACATTAGATGTGCCCAATGCTGGTTGTTATGAAGATGAAAATCCTACCTCTCCTCTTATTTTGAAGAGCTTACGAGCAGACATGGTGCCGGAGGAAGGGGATGCATGTACTTCTTTAGATCAAAGTTCAACCATCTGTAATGCAACCATGAACCCTGTTAGTCATGAGGTGAATGTTGATATTGGAGTTATGGGAGGTGGTACAGGTAAGGAAGATGATGATAAGGAGTCGACGTCACTGATCCCAACAAGTCCGCAAAGTCCGATTTCTTCTGACGGGGAAACTTTTATTAATCAGTTAGCTAGCAAGGCTAGAGACTCTCTAGAAAAAAAGAAAACGGGTTCTCCAGGCTTTTCAAAGAAGAGTAAGAAATCTGGCTCCTCGAGGGGGGGCAAGTCAAGGTAATCCGTGTGTTGATGTTTGGTACTCCTCTCTATTTCCCTATGATTATTGGATGTTGGAATGTTAGAGGTTTGAATGATCCCATAAAGCATTCAGAACTGCGTCAGCTCATCCATCAAGAGAGGATGGTTTTTTTTGGTTTGGTTGAAACTCGGGTTAGAGACAGGAATAAAGATAATGTTTCGCAACTTCTTCTGCGTAATTGGTCATTCTTGTATAATTATGATTTCTCTTGTCGTGGTCGTATTTGGGTTTGTTTTTTTTTTGGTAAGCTGACTTATGTATTAAAAGAAAATGATACAAAGAATATAATGGGCATACCCAAGATTTACAATGAGGACAGAAACGAAAACCAACAAATGGCTACAGGCTAGCCACAACAAAACAAAAACTTGGACCAACTAGATATGCTAGGGGTACAAAAACAACCAGCTAAACATCAAATTAAGAGTCCATGTTATTGACCCTCCAAAGTCTTTGGATCCTTATGTTTTCATCTGTTTGTTGAACATTCCTTATCAAAACAAGCTTATCGCGAATGATACATTCGATTTGATCAAAAACCAAATTCGAAGCTTTAGACACATCTGCAAAGATCCTTGCATTCCGTTCTTGCCAGATACAATACACTGTAGCTGCGAAACCCAGTTTACGAGAAAAGTTGACGAAACTTTTTCCATGCCAAGAGACAGTGGCCAATCGAATCCATTCATCCAAGCTTTTTGTCATTCTTGGAATGTCGCATCTATCACAAACATTCCACCATAATGCTTTCGCAAAGGAGCATTCAAAGAACAAGTGGTTGTGATCTTCATTATTGCAGAGACAGAGTGAGCACCTATTGGGACCATGAATACCAAACCGATGAAGTCTATCCTGCGTTGAGAGTTTCCGTTGGATAGCCACCCAAAGAAGAAATGCATGTCTTGGGACAGCATTCTTGAACCACACGATGTCATGCCAATCAACCATTTGATGATGAATTCTTAGTTGTTTCCCAAGCTACTTTGACTGAGAAACTCTGATTTGGCGAATCCAACCAAAACAATCTCATCCTTTTGCCCCTTAGGAGTAGAGGTGGAAGGAATAGCTTCTAAAATGGGGGTGCCAGCCAATAGCATGAGTGATAGGAATTCTCCATTCTAAGTTATTAATCAGCACGTTCACTCTCGCGCGTTGTGTTCCATACCTGAATCATAGATGAAACGTTCACCATAGGTATCAGCGAGCGGGCTGTGAGGATGCCAATTGTCAAACCATAGAGAGGTTGTCATTTCCATCTCCGATGACGTGCTTCATCTTCGGCCATGCTAAGGATCTGAGCTTTAGAATCTTTCCCCAAGCCCAAGAGCAGCTTCCTGGCGCCTTGATTGTCCAGAAATTCCTACCTCGCAAGAGATTGGATCTGATCCAAGTAGACCAGATTGAGCCGTCTGAGTCATTGCACAAGTTCCAAATATGTTTCAACAAGGCAATCTTGTTCCATTCTGCTATCCTTTTTATGCCTAGCCCCCCCTCCTTTTTTGGAAGACATACCTGATCCCAAGCCACTTTAGCCCTGGTAGTGCTCATATCTGAACCTGACCAAAGAAAGGATCTCGCTGCCAAATTGTCTTTGTGTTCTGCTGTCAAATTTGTTCCAATGGTTAGCTCTGACATTGAACAACACAATGGAGTTAAATCTGGACATACTTTACAATTAGAGCTCCAAGACATGCTAAATAGTCATGACATGAATCCTGTGTTGGGTTCTAAAGGTGATGAGTTGAAGGTTGGGTCTAAGCAACAAGAACAGCTACACCTTAGCCCCAAATTGAATTTTTTAAATGCTTTGAAGGGCTCTGATGTTGATGAAAATAAGGGTAGGATGTCCCTTGATATGAATCCAGTCCGTAACTTGCATTTTGCTCCCCCCGCAATAACTGATGGTCGTGTGACAGTAGCTCCTCCACTTGATGTGTTTGAGGATGGCTGTGAACTTTGGAAATCCACTCTAGTTGGTCATTTCGTGGGTCAGAAATTACCCTATCCTGTTGTTAATTCTATTGCTAAAAGAATATGGGGCTCCCACGGTCTATCCGAAGTTTTATCTTCTGATAATGGATTCTTTCTCTTCACTTTTGATTCTGTCGATCGCGCCACTAATTTTCTGGAGAGAGCCCCATGGCACATGGCCAACAGACCTTTGGTGCTTAAACGTTGGCATCCGAACATGCAATTTTTGAAAGATGATCTGGATAGAGTTCCGGTATGGGTTAAGCTCTACAATGTTCCTCTCGAGTATTGGACTGTTAAGGGGCTGAGTTGTGTAGCGAGTGCTATTGGGGTTCCCCTTCATGCTGACCTTACTACATTGTTGCGTAAAAGGCTTAGCTACGCAAGAGTTTGCGTTGAGATAGAAGCTTCGAAAACGCTGGTGAAGGAATACGACCTTCGCTGTCCAAATGGGTTATTCATAACAATTTCAGCGGATTATGAATGGATTCCTTCAAGATGCAATAATTGCAATGTCTTTGGACATACCACAGCGATATGTGCTACCAGTAAAGTTGATGATCGTACAATGGGGGCAGAGGGCAAAAGGAAAATAGGAGCTGTGAACTCTAAACATGCAGATAATAAGCAGAATCAGCTTCAATGGCAGGTAGTTGGTAAACGAAATAAGGGTGTTACGATTGGTGAGAATGATTGTTTGGCATCTAAAGAGCTTAATTGTAATGAGAATGGTTGTTTAGCATCTGCTTTACAGAGTGCTGATTGTAATACGAATGAATCTGCGACATTAGATGTGCCCAATGCTGGTTGTTATGAAGATGAAAATCCTACCTCTCCTCTTATTTTGAAGAGCTTACGAGCAGACATGGTGCCGGAGGAAGGGGATGCATGTACTTCTTTAGATCAAAGTTCAACCATCTGTAATGCAACCATGAACCCTGTTAGTCATGAGGTGAATGTTGATATTGGAGTTATGGGAGGTGGTACAGGTAAGGAAGATGATGATAAGGAGTCGACGTCACTGATCCCAACAAGTCCGCAAAGTCCGATTTCTTCTGACGGGGAAACTTTTATTGATCAGTTAGCTAGCAAGGCTAGAGACTCTCTAGAAAAAAAGAAAAACGGGTTCTCCAGGCTTTTCAAAGAAGAGTAAGAAATCTGGCTCCTCGAGGGGGGGCAAGTCAAGGTAATCCGTGTGTTGATGTTTGGTACTCCTCTCTATTTCCCTATGATTATTGGATGTTGGAATGTTAGAGGTTTGAATGATCCCATAAAGCATTCAGAACTGCGTCAGCTCATCCATCAAGAGAGGATGGTTTTTTTTGGTTTGGTTGAAACTCGGGTTAGAGACAGGAATAAAGATAATGTTTCGCAACTTCTTCTGCGTAATTGGTCATTCTTGTATAATTATGATTTTTCTCTTGTCGTGGTCGTATTTGGGTTTGTTTTTTTTTTTTGGTAAGCTGACTTATGTATTAAAAGAAAATGATACAAAGAATATAATGGGCATACCCAAGATTTACAATGAGGACAGAAACGAAAAACCAACAAATGGCTACAGGCTAGCCACAACAAAACAAAAACTTGGACCAACTAGATATGCTAGGGGTACAAAAACAACCAGCTAAACATCAAATTAAGAGTCCATGTTATTGACCCTCCAAAGTCTTTGGATCCTTATGTTTTCATCTGTTTGTTGAACATTCCTCATCAAAACAAGCTTATCGCGAATGATACATTCGATTTGATCAAAAACCAAATTCTTTGTTGGAATGCTGATTTGGTGAAGGTGGATGTTCTGGGAATGTCAGACCAGGCTATCCATGTTTCTGTCATGATATTAGCTACCAATATCTGTTTTAATACTTCAATCATTTACGGAGACAATAATGCATCTGTACGTGAGGCTTTATGGTCTGATATTGTGAGTCGTAGTGATGGATGGGAGTCAACCCCATGGATTCTTATGGGCGACTTTAATGCTATCCGCAACCAGTCAGAGAAGTTAGGGGGGTCTTCTACGTGGGCTGGTCATATGGACAGATTGGAAACATGTATACGTGAAGCGAAAGTGGATGATCTTCGGTATTCAGGTATGCATTATACTTGGACGAACCAATGTCCTGAGAATATGATTATGCGGAAACTAGATAGAGTGCTTGTGAATGAGAAGTGGAATATGCGCTTCCCATTGTCGGAAGCGAGATTCTTGCCTGCTGGTATGTCAGATCATTCTCCCATGGTGGTAAAAGTCACTGGCAATGTTCAGAACATAAAGAAACCATTCAGATTCTTCGATATATGGATGGATCATGACGAGTTCATGCCCTTGGTGAAGAAAGTATGGGATCAGCATTCAGGAGGTTGTCTAATGTATCAACTGTGTTGCAAACTAAGGAAGCTAAAGCAGGAACTTAAACATTTCAATAAGACTCACTTCTCCAATATTTCCGATAGAGTCAAAGATGCAAAAGATCACATGGATAGGGCTCAACAAGCTCTGCATACAGCGCCTGAGGATCCAACATTGCGTATGCGAGAAAGAGATGCTGTTCGTAACTATGCTTCTACTGTCAGGGCGGAAGAGTGTTTTTTCAGACAAAAGGCAAGGATACAATGGCTTAGCTTGGGGGATCAGAATACTAGCTACTTTCACAAATCAGTAAATGGTAGACAGAATAGAAATAAGCTTCTCTCGGTTACAAGGGAGGATGGAGAAGTCGCTGAAGGACACGAGGCAGTCAAATCAAAAGTAATTGCATACTTCCAGCGTGTATTGGGAGTGAAACAAATGCCTAGGGTCCTGAACGAGGAAGTGATGCAATCGGCAATTATTTACAAATTGTCGGCAACTCAACAGCATGTACTAGCACAAGATGTCACAAGAGAGGAGATTAAGCATGCTATGTTTAGTTTGAAAAACAACAAAGCTCCTGGTCCAGATGGCTTCAACGCAGGTTTCTTCAAAAGAATGTGGCACATAGTGGGGGAAGATGTAATCAACACTGTTAGCTCCTTCTTCCAGACTCGTAGAATGCTTAAAGAAATGAATGCTACATCCATTTCCCTTATCCCTAAAGTTGCTAATCCTACGAGGTTGACAGATTTTCGTCCTATATCTTGCTACAATACAGTATACAAATGCATCGCGAAGATTCTAGCTGGGAGAATGAAAGTTGTTTTACCATCCTTAGTAGGTCCGTATCAAACAGCTTTTATCTCTGGACGGAGAATCAGCGACAATATTCTTTTGTCTCAGGAACTAATGAAAGGCTATCACACAACTACGGGTCCTGCTCGTTGTGCTATGAAAGTAGACCTGATGAAGGCTTATGACTCTGTTCGGTGGGATTTTCGTTGATGCTACGTTGATAAAAATGGGATTCCCTAGAACAGTCATTGATTGGATCATGGTTTGTGTTACATCATGTCAATTCTCAATCAACGTCAACGGTGAACTTGCGGGTTACTTCCAAGGGGGGAGAGGGCTGAGACAAGGTGATCCATTATCTCCATATTTGTTTGTCCTATGCATGGAAATCCTGTCAGGGCTGTTCTGCAATATGAGTGCCAACCAAAACTTCAAGTTCCACTGGAGATGCAAGAAGGACAGAATTTCTCATCTTTGCTTTGCCGACGACTTGATGATATTCAGCAAAGGGGATGTACATTCAATTCGTATGATCAAAAATGTACTCACAGAGTTTCAGGTTCTATCAGGTCTATATCCAAATCCAAACAAAAGTGACATCTTCTTGAGCGGTTCGTTAGGAGCTGAGAGGGAAACAGATTATCAGTATTCTTGGGTTTAGAGAGGGGGGAGCTTCCTATGAAATATTTGGGAGTGCCTCTTATCTCGTCCAGACTAAAGGCTGTTAATTGTAAGGGCCTCGTGGATCGAATTACCGCCAAAGTTCGACATTGGACCTGTAGAACACTCTCTTTCGCAGGGCGAGTACAACTTATTAACTCAGTCTTATTCTCCATCCAGGTCTATTGGGCATCTCTATTCCTATTACCTGGGGAAGTAGTGAAAAATGTTGAGCAAATTATGAGATCCTTTCTTTGGTCAGGTTCAGATATGAGCACTACCAGGGCTAAAGTGGCTTGGGATCAGGTATGTCTTCCAAAAAAGGAGGGGGGGCTAGGCATAAAAAGGATAGCAGAATGGAACAAGATTGCCTTGTTGAAACATATTTGGAACTTGTGTGATGACTCAGATGGCTCAATCTGGTCTACTTGGATCAGATCCAATCTCTTGCGAGGTAGGAATTTCTGGACAATCAAGGCGCCAGGAAGCTGCTCTTGGGCTTGGGGAAAGATTCTAAAGCTCAGATCCTTAGCATGGCCGAAGATGAAGCACGTCATCGGAGATGGAATGACCACCTCTCTATGGTTTGACAATTGGCATCCTCACAGCCCGCTCACTGATACCTACGGTGAACGTTTCATCTATGATTCAGGTATGGAACACAACGCGAGAGTGAACGTGCTGATTAATAACTTAGAATGGAGAATTCCTTAGTAGGTCCGTATCAAACAGCTTTTATCTCTGGACGGAGAATCAGCGACAATATTCTTTTGTCTCAGGAGCTAATGAAAGGCTATCACACAACTACGGGTCCTGCTCGTTGTGCTATGAAAGTAGACCTGATGAAGGCTTATGACTCTGTTCGGTGGGATTTCGTTGATGCTACGTTGATAAAAATGGGATTCCCTAGAACAGTCATTGATTGGATCATGGTTTGTGTTACATCATGTCAATTCTCAATCAACGTCAACGGTGAACTTGCGGGTTACTTCCAAGGGGGGAGAGGGCTGAGACAAGGTGATCCATTATCTCCATATTTGTTTGTCCTATGCATGGAAATCCTGTCAGGGCTGTTCTGCAATATGAGTGCCAACCAAAACTTCAAGTTCCACTGGAGATGCAAGAAGGACAGAATTTCTCATCTTTGCTTTGCCGACGACTTGATGATATTCAGCAAAGGGGATGTACATTCAATCCGTATGATCAAAAATGTACTCACAGAGTTTCAGGTTCTATCAGGTCTATCTCCAAATCCAAACAAAAGTGACATCTTCTTGAGCGGTTCGTTAGGAGCTGAGAGGGAACAGATTATCAGTATTCTTGGGTTTAGAGAGGGGGAGCTTCCTATGAAATATTTGGGAGTGCCTCTTATCTCGTCCAGACTAAAGGCTGTTAATTGTAAGGGCCTCGTGGATCGAATTACCGCCAAAGTTCGACATTGGACCTGTAGAACACTCTCTTTCGCAGGGCGAGTACAACTGATTAACTCAGTCTTATTCTCCATCCAGGTCTATTGGGCATCTCTATTCCTATTACCTGGGGAACTAGTGAAAAATGTTGAGCAAATTATGAGATCCTTTCTTTGGTCAGGTTCAGATATGAGCACTACCAGGGCTAAAAGTGGCTTGGGATCAGGTATGTCTTCCAAAAAAGGAGGGGGGGCTAGGCATAAAAAGGATAGCAGAATGGAAACAAGATTGCCTTGTTGAAACATATTTGGAACTTGTGCAATGACTCAGATGGCTCAATCTGGTCTACTTGGATCAGATCCAATCTCTTGCGAGGTAGGAATTTCTGGACAATCAAGGCGCCAGGAAGCTGCTCTTGGGCTTGGGGAAAGATTCTAAAGCTCAGATCCTTAGCATGGCCGAAGATGAAGCACGTCATCGGAGATGGAATGACAACCTCTCTATGGTTTGACAATTGGCATCCTCACAGCCCGCTCGCTGATACCTACGGTGAACGTTTCATCTATGATTCAGGTATGGAACACAACGCGAGAGTGAACGTGCTGATTAATAACTTAGAATGGAGAATTCCTATCACTCATGCTATTGGCTGGCACCCCATTTTAGAAGCTATTCCTTCCACCTCTACTCCTAAGGGGCAAAAGGATGAGATTGTTTGGTTGGATTCGCCAAATCAGAGTTTCTCAGTCAAAGTAGCTTGGGAACAACTAAGAATTCATCATCAAATGGTTGATTGGCATGACATCGTGTGGTTCAAGAATGCTGTCCCAAGACATGCATTTCTTCTTTGGGTGGCTATCCAACGGAAACTCTCAACGCAGGATAGACTTCATCGGTTTGGTATTCATGGTCCCAATAGGTGCTCACTCTGTCTCTGCAATAATGAAGATCACAACCACTTGTTCTTTGAATGCTCCTTTGCGAAAGCATTATGGTGGAATGTTTGTGATAGATGCGACATTCCAAGAATGACAAAAAGCTTGGATGAATGGATTCGATTGGCCACTGTCTCTTGGCATGGAAAAAGTTTCGTCAACTTTTCTCGTAAACTGGGTTTCGCAGCTACAGTGTATTGTATCTGGCAAGAACGGAATGCAAGGATCTTTGCAGATGTGTCTAAAGCTTCGAATTTGGTTTTTGATCAAATCGAATGTATCATTCGCGATAAGCTTGTTTTGATGAGGAATGTTCAACAAACAGATGAAAACATAAGGATCCAAAGACTTTGGAGGGTCAATAACATGGACTCTTAATTTGATGTTTAGCTGGTTGTTTTTGTACCCCTAGCATATCTAGTTGGTCCAAGTTTTTGTTTTGTTGTGGCTAGCCTGTAGCCATTTGTTGGTTTTCGTTTCTGTCCTCATTGTAAATCTTGGGTATGCCCATTATATTCTTTGTATCATTTTCTTTTAATACATAAGTCAGCTTACCAAAAAAAAATTCCTATCACTCATGCTATTGGCTGGCACCCCATTTTAGAAGCTATTCCTTCCACCTCTACTCCTAAGGGGCAAAAGGATGAGATTGTTTGGTTGGATTCGCCAAATCAGAGTTTCTCAGTCAAAGTAGCTTGGGAACAACTAAGAATTCATCATCAAATGGTTGATTGGCATGACATCGTGTGGTTCAAGAATGCTGTCCCAAGACATGCATTTCTTCTTTGGGTGGCTATCCAACGGAAACTCTCAACGCAGGATAGACTTCATCGGTTTGGTATTCATGGTCCCAATAGGTGCTCACTCTGTCTCTGCAATAATGAAGATCACAACCACTTGTTCTTCGAATGCTCCTTTGCGAAAGCATTATGGTGGAATGTTTGTGATAGATGCGACATTCCAAGAATGACAAAAAGCTTGGATGAATGGATTCGATTGGCCACTGTCTCTTGGCATGGAAAAAGTTTCGTCAACTTTTCTCGTAAACTGGGTTTCGCAGCTACAGTGTATTGTATCTGGCAAGAACGGAATGCAAGGATCTTTGCAGATGTGTCTAAAGCTTCGAATTTGGTTTTTGATCAAATCGAATGTATCATTCGCGATAAGCTTGTTTTGATAAGGAATGTTCAACAAACAGATGAAAACATAAGGATCCAAAGACTTTGGAGGGTCAATAACATGGACTCTTAATTTGATGTTTAGCTGGTTGTTTTTGTACCCCTAGCATATCTAGTTGGTCCAAGTTTTTGTTTTGTTGTGGCTAGCCTGTAGCCATTTGTTGGTTTTCGTTTCTGTCCTCATTGTAAATCTTGGGTATGCCCATTATATTCTTTGTATCATTTTCTTGTAATACATAAGTCAGCTTACCCAAAAAAAAAAAGGTCAGATTCGGATTTTGGCGTAAAAAGCGCAACAATCCAGGTTTACGGCAACAGTCATAATTCTCAATCCGACCGTTGGATCGGGCTAATATTTTATGTGGACTCTCCAGACATATCTTACTACCTTGGGTTAAAATTGCAGGTCAATCGGAGTTCGGTAAGGCACCCCAATACTGGTCAACAGAGGCTGTACGGATTTTGTTATTTACTTCCATTTGACTTGTGGACTTCCTATTTGATTAGGATTCTTTTCCTCCAAGGATGTGGGAGCTGGTTTTGGGAATTTCCTAGTTCCACAAGGATCTTTAATGAGTTGCAATATAATCTCCTAGTGTGGCAAGGATTCATTAATGTTTCAGAATCCTTTTCTTATAAGGATTCCTTATTCATCCTAGCTACACAAGGAAAGAAGGGCTGGTGGTATTTAATGACAAGTCACTTATTTTTTATTATTTTCTTTAATGTTTGGGCTTAATTAAAACTTTGTTTTTGAGCTAGGGTCCAAGGCTTGTTTGGATCAGGTTATGGGCTTTTTCAGTTTAGGGTTTTGGGCCAGTTTTGAGTGGACCTCATATAAGTCCACATAAGGGGTTCCATTAGGGTTAACTTTTCAAGAACTATTTAAACTCATGTAAGCCACAATTTCGGCAGCTTTGATGATTATTATTCTGAACTTTTCAGTTTTAACGTGTGAGAGTGATTCTTGCATTCTTCAGTTCTTGAACGAACTGAATCTGACTTATCGAAGATTAACTGGCTTCGTGGCGTCATTCTACTCATTCCAATAGTGTTGGTGCCTTGGGGCAGGTTTCCATTGTGTCGCACTCCTATCAGACCTGTTTCGGCTTTCCGGGATCAGATCTCAATCTTGATTGTGGGTTGCGTGACCACGTGATCACGAGGTTCGCATCAACATGTCTGGTTATGCCTTTATTTATAGTGACTGCAAAGTAAAATAAACCCTAATGGACCCCTTATGTGGACTTATATGATGCCCACTTACAATTAAACCCAAATAATATAAAATATACCTAAACTAAGAAGAAAAATAACGTTAAAATAAATAAATCCGAATTTAATATCCTAAATATGATAGGATCAGATTTGTAGCCCTTTAGAAGTCCTATATAAGCTAGGAGAATCAAATCCGAAGGTAGAATTAGTTCTGAAATCTTCTTTCCTTTTTGTAGCTAGGATGAATAAGGAATCCTTGCCAGAAAAGGATTCTGAAACATTTATGAATCCTTGCCACACTTGAAAATTATGTTGCAGCCCATTAAAGATCTTTGTAGAATTAGGAGATTCCCAAAATAAGCTGCCGCATCCTTTTAGGAAAAGAATCCTAGCCAAATAGGAAGTCCACAAGTCAAAAGGAAGTAAATAACAAAACCCGTACAGCCTCTGTTGACCCGTGTTTGGATGCCTTGCCGAACTCCGATTGACATGATATTTTAACCCAAGGTACGAAAACATGTCAGGGGCCTCCACGTAAAGTTTCAGCCCGATCCAACGGTGGGATTGAGAATTATGACTATTTCCGTAAAACTGGATAGTTGCGCATTTTACGTCAAAATCCGAATTTGACCTTGGCTGGATCGTATCATTCCCTCTCTCTTCAAGATGATTCGTCCTCGAATCACCAACAAGTTGAATGGACAATTCCTTAGCCTCATTTTGAAGCCTTTGGAATTCTTTTCTTGCCAACAATCGTCGCCAACAACTTTGGATGAAAGTAGCACCCATTGTCTTTCGTATTTCATCATTGCAACATTTTTTCTCCTCTCTTTTTGAAGCTTGCTGCGAATTGACTGCTGCCGTTAACACATCAAGTTCTTGCTTCATCTCCCCGAGAATACGAGATAGACTCTTGGATTCTTTTTTTAGAACACCAATCTCTTTATTTCTGTCCCTTTGATACCACCTCTCCTTTTGAATCCCCCTTCTCTTTTGCCATAACAACTCATCAAAATACATGAAATCCCTTTGGTTTCTAGGCTGCCGAAAAGCTTCCCGATAGCCTATGGTCTCATCCTTAAAACCACCATCACCATTATCATCAATGTCCTCCTCAAAATCCTCATAATCATCCCACTTTGGCCTTTCAGCCCCGCTGCCATGGTTTGATTTCAATTCAGCACCACCCTTCCTCACATCTTGGGGTACATGTTCCAGCCATGTTACCATGTATTGCCACCTTCTCAAGTCTGTCACACACGTTCCCCATCGTGAAATTCATTCTTTCCATCATCTTCGTCATGGCTTGCATTTGGAATTTAAGCTCTACATCGGGAGGGCGCGGTGTGTTGTTTTGTTCTGACATGATATTTACCTGCAAAAATTGGTTAGTGAAAAAAAAATATATATCCTCACGTCGCTCGTGTTTCACTCAAACACTCTGAATGTCCTCACACGCTCACACCTCTCGTCTCACCTTCTTACGGTTCTTGCGAAACTGAAACCAACACCAAATAAAACCAACTTGGCAGCGCAATCCAAATATATATATATATATATATATATATATATATATATATATATATATATATATATATATATATATATATATATATATATATGACTCAAGAAGCAATAAAAAACCAGAAAACAAGCAAAACGAAGCTGCGATGATAGTCTCGCGAGTAGCAAGCGAGTCTATCCGAAATATGAACGAAAACTGAAGACTCGAATAAAAAAAACAGAAACAAAATATGAAAAATGATGAAACAACACCCAGATACGTTGGATATGATGAAAATAAATGGCAAGAAACGAAAAACAACAGAAAGAAAGTGAATTTCAAAAGTTGACGCAAAACAGACTCGTTTACGACGAGTTAAGTCCGGATCTGGAACCTAAAGTCAATGATGTCCAATTGAGCTAAAATTTCAGATATAGCGCTCTACCAACCCAAATAGACAGAATATAAATTTTGAGCAATTTACGATAAGGTTTGATAGACTGACGCAAAAACGTTATGAATCAGACCTAATGAGACCCGAATTTGAAACCCAAAGCAAACGATATCCAATTGACCCAAAAATCAATATGTGTTGCGATTAGGGTCCCAGTAATAACAGAATCAAATTTGAGCTCATTCTGAGTTCATTTGATCAAAATTTCCTTTGTTTAGTTTTCTGCAGCAGAAACAAACAAATGACTTTTTCTTTGTTTTTTTTTTTTTTTTTTCCTTTGTTTTAATGCAACTGATATATTTTGTTCAGGAACGAAACGAGATAACTTTTTTTTTTTTTGATATGATATCAAATCAAGAGAAGAAGAAATTGGACACTAAGGAATCATTTTTTTTTTTTGCGGAAACAACAAGAAACGAAAATTTCAGAAGGATATAACCTGATTAATGGAGCCAAGCTCTGATACCAAATGATGCGAACCTCGTGATCACGTGGTCACGCAACCCACACACAAAGACACCAATTCCTGGAAAGCCAAGTAAATCAGGTTTGATAGGAGTGTGACACAAAGATAACTTGTACCTAGGCACCAGCACTATTGGAAACGTAAACCCCCACCCAACGAATATTGATTCGCGAACGAGAAGTATAAGGATGACGCCACGAAGACAGTTGTTCTTCGATAAGTCGTTTTCAGTTCTTTAGAAAACCATGGAAGGGAGATTATCTCACCAACTTTCTCTCTTTTTTTTTTTTATGCCACAGATATATTTTGGCCAGGAACCAAACGAAATAACTTTTTTTTGTTTTCCTGATTTGCTGCCAAATCAAGAGAAGAAGAAATTGGACACTATGGAATTTTCTTGCGGATTAGAGAGAGGTTAGAGAGAGGTTAGAGAGAGGTTAGAGAGGAAAGATTCAAAGGGGCGGTGCTCCAACAGCCATATCTCCGGCGACCACCGTTGGATCAAGCCAAGATTTGGTTATGTTGTGAACTGAACTATTGTCTACATTCTGACCGGAGGGATCTTCTAAAGCTTCCGCCGTTTAAGAAATCTGGACAATTGAAATTTTCTGGAAAACCCCCTAGTGCTGTCAGAGTCGCCGGCCCGTTTTGCCTTGTTATACCGTTGGATCTAGACTATTTTTTGGTATGTTGTGAACATCTATATTTCCTACATTCTGTCCAGAGGGATAGTCCATATTGGATTCCTCCTGCGGAAGCCAGCCATTTGAATATTTCTGGAGAAATCCTTCTCGGAATAGTCAGAGCCGCCGGCATATTTCTCCTTCTTCCACCGTTGGATCAAGCTTATTTTTGGATATGTGATGCATCGGGTTATGATACACATTCTGAACGGTGGAGATTAGAAATTAAGCCTCCAGCAACGTTGTCTACATGTTCAACAGAAGGTCGTCATTCTCAGGTCAGTTTCGGTATAATTAAGATCTGCGGCGATCCAACCGTTAAACTGTGCTGATTTTTGAATATGTTATACATAACATGTGTATCTTCCTTTGAACCGTTGGGATGTTTGAACTGATCGGTGTTCCAATCATAGTGCTGGTCGCTTATTAGTGCTTCTTGGACTGAGTTTTTTCTAGTAATTTGTATGCTGCCAAATTATCTTTGTGTTCTGCTGTCAAATTTGTTCCAATGGTTAGCTCTGACATTGAACAACACAATGGAGTTAAATCTGGACATACTTTACAATTAGAGCTCCAAGACATGCTAAATAGTCATGACATGAATCCTGTGTTGGGTTCTAAAGGTGATGAGTTGAAGGTTGGGTCTAAGCAACAAGAACAGCTACACCTTAGCCCCAAATTGAATTTTTTAAATGCTTTGAAGGGCTCTGATGTTGATGAAAATAAGGGTAGGATGTCCCTTGATATGAATCCAGTCCGTAACTTGCATTTTGCTTCCCCCCGCAATAACTGATGGTCGTGTGACAGTAGCTCCTCCACTTGATGTGTTTGAGGATGGCTGTGAAACTTTGGAAAATCCACTCTAGTTGGTCATTTCGTGGGTCAGAAATTACCCTATCCTGTTGTTTAATTCTATTGCTAAAAAGAATATGGGGCTCCCACGGTCTATCCGAAGTTTTATCTTCTGATAATGGATTCTTTCTCTTCACTTTTGATTCTGTCGATCGCGCCACTAATTTTCTGGAGAGAGCCCCATGGCACATGGCCAACAGACCTTTTGGTGCTTTAAACGTTGGCATCCGAACATGCAATTTTTGAAAGATGATCTGGATAGAGTTCCGGTATGGGTTAAGCTCTACAATGTTTCCTCTCCGAGTATTGGACTGTTAAGGGGCTGAGTTGTGTAGCGAGTGCTATTTGGGGTTCCCCTTCATGCTGACCTTACTACATTGTTGCGTAAAAGGCTTAGCTACGCAAAGAGTTTGCGTTGAGATAGAAGCTTCGAAAACGCTGGTGAAGGAATACGACCTTCGCTGTCCAAATGGGTTATTCATAACAATTTCAGCGGATTATGAATGGATTCCTTCAAAGATGCAATAATTGCAATGTCTTTGGACATACCACAGCGATATGTGCTACCAGTAAAGTTGATGATCGTACAATGGGGGCAGAGGGCAAAAAGGAAAATAGGAGCTGGAACTCTAAACATGCAGATAATAAGCAGAATCAGCTTCAATGGCAGGTAGTTGGTAAACGAAATAAGGGTGTTACGATTGGTGAGAATGATTGTTTGGCATCTAAAGAGCTTAATTGTAATGAGAATGGTTGTTTAGCATCTGCTTTACAGAGTGCTGATTGTAATACGAATGAATCTGCGACATTAGATGTGCCCAATGCTGGTTGTTATGAAGATGAAAATCCTACCTCTCCTCTTATTTTGAAGAGCTTACGAGCAGACATGGTGCCGGAGGAAGGGGATGCATGTACTTCTTTAGATCAAAGTTCAACCATCTGTAATGCAACCATGAACCCTGTTTAGTCATGAGGTGAATGTTGATATTGGAGTTATGGGAGGTGGTACAGGTAAGGAAGATGATGATAAGGAGTCGACGTCACTGATCCCAACAAGTCCGCAAAGTCCGATTTCTTCTGACGGGGAAACTTTTATTAATCAGTTAGCTAGCAAGGCTAGAGACTCTCTAGAAAAAAAGAAAACGGGTTCTCCAGGCTTTTCAAAAGAAGAGTAAGAAATCTGGCTCCTCGAGGGGGGGCAAGTCAAGGTAATCCGTGTGTTGATGTTTGGTACTCCTCTCTATTTCCCTATGATTATTGGATGTTGGAATCTTTAGAGGTTTGAATGATCCCATAAAGCATTCAGAACTGCGTCAGCTCATCCATCAAGAGAGGATGGTTTTTTTTTGGTTTGGTTGAAACTCGGGTTAGAGACAGGAATAAAGATAATGTTTTCGCAAATTCTTCTGCGTAGTTTGGTCATTCTTGTATAATTATGATTTCTCTTGTCGTGGGTCGTATTTGGGTTTGTTGGAATGCTGATTTGGTGAAGGTGGATGTTCTGGGAATGTCAGACCAGGCTATCCATGTTTCTGTTCATGATATTAGCTACCAATATCTGTTTTTAATACTTTCAATCATTTACGGAGACAATAATGCATCTGTACGTGAGGCTTTATGGTCTGATATTGTGAGTCGTAGTGATGGATGGGAGTCAACCCCATGGATTCTTATGGGGCGACTTTAATGCTATCCGCAACCAGTCAGAGAGGTTAGGGGGGTCTTCTACGTGGGCTGGTCATATGGACAGATTTGGAAACATGTATACGTGAAGCGAAAGTGGATGATCTTCGGTATTCAGGTATGCATTATACTTGGACGAACCAATGTCCTGAGAATATGATTATGCGGAAACTAGATAGAGTGCTTGTGAATGAGAAGTGGAATATGCGCTTCCCATTATCGGAAGCGAGATTCTTGCCTGCTGGTATGTCAGATCATTCTCCCATGGTGGTAAAAGTCACTGGCAATGTTCAGAACATAAAGAAACCATTCAGATTCTTCGATATGTGGATGGATCATGACGAGTTCATGCCCTTGGTGAAGAAAGTATGGGATCAGCATTCAGGAGGTTGTCCAATGTATCAACTGTGTTGCAAAACTAAGGAAGCTAAAGCAGGAACTTAAACATTTCAATAAGACTCACTTCTCCAATATTTCCGATAGAGTCAAAGATGCAAAAGATCACATGGATAGGGCTCAACAAGCTCTGCATACAGCGCCTGAGGATCCAACATTGCGTATGCAAGAAAGAGATGCTGTTCGTAACTATGCTTCTACTGTCAGGGCGGAAGAGTGTTTTTTCAGACAAAAGGCAAGGATACAATGGCTTAGCTTGGGGGATCAGAATACTAGCTACTTTCACAAATCAGTAAATGGTAGACAGAATAGAAATAAGCTTCTCTCGGTTACAAGGGAGGATGGAGAAGTCGCTGAAGGACACGAGGCAGTCAAATCAGAAGTAATTGCATACTTCCAGCGTGTATTGGGAGTGAAACAGATGCCTAGGGTCCTGAACGAGGAAGTGATGCAATCGGCAATTATTTACAAATTGTCGGCAACTCAACAGCATGTACTAGCACAAGATGTCACAAGAGAGGAGATTAAGCATGCTATGTTTAGTTTGAAAAAACAACAAAGCTCCTGGTCCAGATGGCTTCAACGCAGGTTTCTTCAAAAGAATGTGGCACATAGTGGGGGAAGATGTAATCAACGCTGTTAGCTCCTTCTTCCAGACTCGTAGAATGCTTAAAGAAATGAATGCTACATCCATTTCCCTTATCCCTAAAGTTGCTAATCCTACGAGGTTGACAGATTTTCGTCCTATATCTTGCTGCAATACAGTATACAAATGCATCGCGAAGATTCTAGCTGGGAGAATGAAAGTTGTTTTACCATCCTTAGTAGGTCCGTATCAAACAGCTTTTATCTCTGGACGGAGAATCAGCGACAATATTCTTTTGTCTCAGGAACTAATGAAAGGCTATCACACAACTACGGGTCCTGCTCGTTGTGCTATGAAAGTAGACCTGATGAAGGCTTATGACTCTGTTCGGTGGGATTTCGTTGATGCTACGTTGATAAAAATGGGATTCCCTAGAACAGTCATTGATTGGATCATGGTTTTGTGTTACATCATGTCAATTCTCAATCAACGTCAACGGTGAACTTGCGGTTACTTCCAAGGGGGAGAGGGCTAAGACAAGGTGATCCATTATCTCCATATTTGTTTGTCCTATGCATGGAAATCCTGTCAGGGCTGTTCTGCAATATGAGTGCCAACCAAAACTTCAAGTTCCACTGGAGATGCAAGAAGGACAGAATTTCTCATCTTTGCTTTGCCGACGACTTGATGATATTCAGCAAAGGGGATGTACATTCAATCCGTATGATCAAAAATGTACTCACAGAGTTTCAGGTTTCTATCAGGTCTATATCCAAATCCAAACAAAAGTGACATCTTCTTTGAGCGGTTCGTTAGGAGCTGAGAGGGAACAGATTATCAGTATTCTTGGGTTTAGAGAGGGGGAGCTTCCTATGAAATATTTGGGAGTGCCTCTTATCTCGTCCAGACTAAAGGCTGTTAATTGTAAGGGCCTCGTGGATCAAATTACCGCCAAAGTTCGACATTGGACCTGTAGAACACTCTCTTTCGCAGGGCGAGTACAACTGATTAACTCAGTCTTATTCTCCATCCAGGTCTATTGGGCATCTCTATTCCTATTACCTGGGGAAGTAGTGAAAAATGTTGAGCAAATTATGAGATCCTTTCTTTGGTCAGGTTCAGATATGAGCACTACCAGGGCTAAAGTGGCTTGGGATCAGGTATGTCTTCCAAAAAAGGAGGGGGCCTAGGCATAAAAAGGATAGCAGAATGGAACAAGATTGCCTTGTTGAAACATATTTGGAACTTGTGCAATGACTCAGATGGCTCAATCTGGTCTACTTGGATCAGATCCAATCTCTTGCGAGGTAGGAATTTCTGGACAATCAAGGCGCCAGGAAGCTGCTCTTGGGCTTGGGGAAAGATTCTAAAGCTCAGATCCTTAGCATGGCCGAAGATGAAGCACGTCATCGGAGATGGAATGACAACCTCTCTATGGTTTGACAATTGGCATCCTCACAGCCCGCTCGCTGATACCTACGGTGAACGTTTCATCTATGATTCAGGTATGGAACACAACGCGAGAGTGAACGTGCTGATTAATAACTTAGAATGGAGAATTCCTATCACTCATGCTATTGGCTGGCACCCCATTTTAGAAGCTATTCCTTCCACCTCTACTCCTAAGGGGCAAAAGGATGAGATTGTTTGGTTGGATTCGCCAAATCAGAGTTTCTCAGTCAAAGTAGCTTGGGAACAACTAAGAATTCATCATCAAATGGTTGATTGGCATGACATCGTGTGGTTCAAGAATGCTGTCCCAAGACATGCATTTCTTCTTTGGGTGGCTATCCAACGGAAACTCTCAACGCAGGATAGACTTCATCGGTTTGGTATTCATGGTCCCAATAGGTGCTCACTCTGTCTCTGCAATAATGAAGATCACAACCACTTGTTCTTCGAATGCTCCTTTGCGAAAGCATTATGGTGGAATGTTTGTGATAGATGCAACATTCCAAGAATGACAAAAAACTTGGATGAATGGATTCGATTGGCCACTGTCTCTTGGCATGGAAAAAGTTTCGTCAACTTTTCTCGTAAACTGGGTTTCGCAGCTACAGTGTATTGTATCTGGCAAGAACGGAATGCAAGGATCTTTGCAGATGTGTCTAAAGCTTCGAATTTGGTTTTTGATCAAATCGAATGTATCATTCGCGATAAGCTTGTTTTGATAAGTAATGTTCAACAAACAGATGAAAACATAAAGATCCAAAGACTTTGGAGGGTCAATAACATGGACTCTTAATTTGATGTTTAGCTGGTTGTTTTTGTACCCCTAGCATATCTAGTTGGTCCAAGTTTTTATTTTGTTGTGGCTAGCCTGTAGCCATTTGTTGGTTTTCGTTTCTGTCCTCATTGTAAATCTTGGGTATGCCCATTATATTCTTTGTATCATTTTCTTTTAATACATAAGTCAGCTTACCAAAAAAAAAGAGATTATCTCACCAACACACACACACAAAGTGCGGCAAACAAGAAGTTTTATTAATATGAATTCCCTTCTCACATGTGATACGGTTCAGCCCTGTGATACGACCCAAGTAAGGTCAGATTCGGATTTTGGCGTAAAAAGCGCAACAATCCAGGTTTACGGAAACAGTCATAATTCTCAATCCGACCGTTGGATCGGGCTAATATTTTATGTGGACTCTCCAGACATATCTTACTACCTTGGGTTAAAATTGCAGATCAATCGGAGTTCGGTAAGGCACCCCAATACTGGTCAACAGAGGCTGTACGGATTTTGTTATTTACTTCCATTTGACTTGTGGACTTCCTATTTGATTAGGATTCTTTTCCTCCAAGGATGTGGGAGCTGGTTTTGGGAATTTCCTAGTTCCACAAGGATCTTTAATGAGTTGCAATATAATCTCCTAGTGTGGCAAGGATTCATTAATGTTTCAGAATCCTTTTCTTATAAGGATTCCTTATTCATCCTAGCTACACAAGGAAAGAAGGGCTGGTGGTATTTAATGACAAGTCACTTATTTTTATTATTTTCTTTTAATGTTTGGGCTTAATTAAAACTTTGTTTTGAGCTAGGGTCCAAGGCTTGTTTGGATCAGGTTATGGGCTTTTCAGTTTAGGGTTTTGGGCCAGTTTTGAGTGGACCTCATATAAGTCCACATAAGGGGTCCATTAGGGTTTAACTTTTCAAAGAAACTATTTAAACTCATGTAAGCCACAATTTCGGCAGCTTTGATGATTATTATTCTGAACTTTTCAGTTTTAACGTGTGAGAGTGATTCTTGCATTCTTCAGTTCTTGAACGAACTGAATCTGACTTATCGAAGATTAACTGGCTTCGTGGCGTCATTCTACTCATTCCAATAGTGTTGGTGCCTTGGGGCAGGTTTCCATTGTGTCGCACTCCTATCAGACCTGTTTCGGCTTTCCGGGATCAGATCTCAATCTTGATTGTGGGTTGCGTGACCACGTGATCACGAGGTTCGCATCAACATGTCTGGTTATGCCTTTATTTATAGTGACTGCAAAGTAAAATAAACCCTAATGGACCCCTTATGTGGACTTATATGATGCCCACTTACAATTAAACCCAAATAATATAAATATACCCTAAACTAAGAAGAAAAATAACATTAAAATAAATAAATCCGAATTTAATATCCTAAATATGATAGGATCAGATTTGTAGCCCTTTAGAAGTCCTATATAAGCTAGGAGAATCAAAATCTGAAGGTAGAATTAGTTCTGAAATCTTCTTTCCTTTTGTAGCTAGGATGAATAAGGAATCCTTGCCAGAAAAGGATTCTGAAACATTTATGAATCCTTGCCACACTTGAAAATTATGTTGCAGCCCATTAAAGATCTTTGTAGAATTAGGAGATTCCCAAAATAAGCTGCCGCATCCTTTTAGGAAAAGAATCCTAGCCAAATAGGAAGTCCACAAGTCAAAAGGAAAGAAAATAACAAAACCCGTACAGCCTTTGTTGACCCGTGTTTGGATGCCTTGCTGAACTCCGATTGACATGATATTTTAACCCAAGGTACGAAAACATGTCAGGGGCCTCCACGTAAAATTTCAGCCCGATCCAACGGTGGGATTGATAATTATGACTATTTCTGTAAAACTGGATAGTTGCGCATTTTACGTCAAAATCCGAATTTGACCTTGGCTGGATCGTATCATTCCCTCTCTCTTCAAGATGATTCGTCCTCGAATCACCAACAAGTTGAATGGACAATTCCTTAGCCTCATTTTGAAGCCTTTGGAATTCTTTTCTTGCCAACAATCGTCGCCAACAACTTTGGATGAAAGTAGCACCCATTGTCTTTCGTATTTCATCATTGCAACATTTTTTCTCCTCTCTTTTTGAAGCTTGCTGCGAATTGACTGCTGCCGTTAACACATCAAGTTCTTGCTTCATCTCCCCGAGAATACGAGATAGACTCTTGGATTCTTTTTTTAGAACACCAATCTCTTTATTTATGTCCCTTTGATACCACCTCTCCTTTTGAATCCCCCTTCTCTTTTGCCATAACAACTCATCAAAATACATGAAATCCCTTTGGTTTCTAGGCTGCCGAAAAGCTTCCCGATAGCCTATGGTCTCATCCTTAAAACCACCATCACCATTATCTTTTTTTGGTAAGCTGACTTATGTATTAAAAGAAAATGATACAAAGAATATAATGGGCATACCCAAGATTTACAATGAGGACAGAAACGAAAACCAACAAATGGCTACAGGCTAGCCACAACAAAACAAAAACTTGGACCAACTAGATATGCTAGGGGTACAAAAACAACTAGCTAAACATCAAATTAAGAGTCCATGTTATTGACCCTCCAAAGTCTTTGGATCCTTATGTTTTCATCTGTTTGTTGAACATTCCTTATCAAAACAAGCTTATCGCGAATGATACATTCGATTTGATCAAAAAACCAAATTCGAAGCTTTAGACACATCTGCAAAGATCCTTGCATTCCGTTCTTGCCAGATACAATACACTGTAGCTGCGAAACCCAGTTTACGAGAAAAAGTTGACGAAACTTTTTCCATGCCAAGAGACAGTGGCCAATCGAATCCATTCATCCAAGCTTTTTTGTCATTCTTGGAATGTCGCATCTATCACAAACATTCCACCATTAATGCTTTCGCAAAGGAGCATTCGAAGAACAAGTGGTTGTGATCTTCATTATTGCAGAGACAGAGTGAGCACCTATTGGGACCATGAATACCAAAACCGATGAAGTCTATCCTGCGTTGAGAGTTTCCGTTGGATAGCCACCCAAAGAAGAAATGCATGTCTTGGGACAGCATTCTTGAACCACACGATGTCATGCCAATCAACCATTTGATGATGAATTCTTAGTTGTTCCCAAGCTACTTTGACTGAGAAACTCTGATTTGGCGAATCCAACCAAACAATCTCATCCTTTTGCCCCTTAGGAGTAGAGGTGGAAGGAATAGCTTCTAAAATGGGTGCCAGCCAATAGCATGAGTGATAGGAATTCTCCATTCTAAGTTATTTAATCAGCACGTTCACTCTCGCGTTGTGTTCCATACCTGAATCATAGATGAAACGTTCACCGTAGGTATCAGCGAGCGGGCTGTGAGGATGCCAATTGTCAAACCATAGAGAGGTTGTCATTCCATCTCCGATGACGTGCTTCATCTTCGGCCATGCTAAGGATCTGAGCTTTAGAATCTTTCCCCAAGCCCAAGAGCAGCTTCCTGGCGCCTTGATTGTCCAGAAATTCCTACCTCGCAAGAGATTGGATCTGATCCAAGTAGACCAGATTGAGCCATCTGAGTCATTGCACAAGTTCCAAATATGTTTCAACAAGGCAATCTTGTTCCATTCTGCTATCCTTTTTATGCCTAGCCCCCCTCCTTTTTTGGAAAGACATACCTGATCCCAAGCCACTTTAGCCCTGGTAGTGCTCATATCTGAACCTGACCAAAGAAAGGATCTCATAATTTGCTCAACATTTTTCACTACTTCCCCAGGTAATAGGAATAGAGATGCCCAATGGACCTGGATGGAGAATAAGACTGAGTTAATCAGTTGTACTCGCCCTAACGAAAGAGAGTGTTCTACAGGTCCAATGTCGAACTTTGGCGGTAATTCGATCCACGAGGCCCTTACAATTAACAGCCTTTAGTCTGGACGAGATAAGAGGCACTCCAAATATTTCATAGGAAGCTCCCCCTCTCTAAACCCAAGAATACTGATAATCTGTTCCCTCTCAGCTCCTAACGAACCGCTCAAGAAAGATGTCACTTTTGTTTGGATTTGGATATAGACCTGATAGAACCTGAAACTCTGTGAGTACATTTTTGATCATACGGATTGAATGTACATCCCCTTTGCTGAATATCATCAAGTCGTCGGCAAAGCAAAGATGAGAAATTCTGTCCTTCTTGCATCTCCAGTGGAACTTGAAGTTTTGGTTGGCACTCATATTGCAGAACAGCCCTGACAGGATTTCCATGCATAGGACAAACAAATATGGAGATAATGGATCACCTTGTCTCAGCCCTCTCCCCCCTTGGAAGTAACCCGCAAGTTCACCGTTGACGTTGATTGAGAATTGACATGATGTAACACAAACCATGATCCAATCAATGACTGTTCTAGGGAATCCCATTTTTATCAACGTAGCATCAACGAAATCCCACCGAACAGAGTCATAAGCCTTCATCAGGTCTACTTTCATAGCACTATTATCATCAATGTCCTCCTCAAAATCCTCATAATCATCCCACTTTGGCCTTTCAGCCCCGCTGCCATGGTTTGATTTCAATTCAGCACCACCCTTCCTCACATCTTGGGTACATGTTCCAGCCATGTTACCATGTATTGCCACCTTCTCAAGTCTGTCACACACGTTCCCCATCGTGAAATTCATTCTTTCCATCATCTTCGTCATGGCTTGCATTTGGAATTTAAGCTCTACATCGGGAGGGCGCGGTGTGTTGTTTTGTTCTGACATGATATTTACCTGCAAAAATTGGTTAGTGAAAAAAAAAATTATATATCCTCACGTCGCTCGTGTTTCACTCAAACACTCTGAATGTCCTCACACGCTCACACCTCTCGTCTCACCTTCTTACGGTTCTTGCGAAACTGAAACCAACACCAAATAAAACCAACTTGGCAGCGCAATCCAAATATATCTATATATATATATATGACTCAAGAAGCAATAAAAACCAGAAAACAAGCAAAACGAAGCTGCGATGATAGTCTCGCGAGTAGCAAGCGAGTCTATCCGAAATTTGAACGAAACTGAAGACTCGAATAAAAAAAACAGAAACAAAATATGAAAAATGATGAAACAACACCCAGATACGTTGGATATGATGAAAATAAATGGCAAGAAACGAAAACAACAGAAAGAAAGTGAATTTCAAAAGTTGACGCAAAACAAACTCGTTTACGACGAGTTAAGTCCGGATCTGGAACCTAAAGTCAATGATGTTCCAATTGAGCTAAAAATTTCAGATATAGCGATCTACCAACCCAAATAGACAGAATATAAAGTTTGAGCAATTTACGATAAGGTTTGATAGACTGACGCAAAAACGTTATGAATCAGACCTAATGAGACCCGAATTTGAAACCAAAGCAAACGATATCCAATTGACCCCAAAATCAATATGGGTGTTGCGATTAGGGTCCCAGTAATAACAGAATCAAATTTTGAGCTCATTCTGAGTTCATTTGATCAAAATTTCCTTTGTTTAGTTTTCTGCAGCAGAAAAAACAAATGACTTTTTTTTTTTTTTTTTTTTTTTTTTTTTCAGTCATTTAGCTTACCAAAAAAAAACAAACAAATGACTTTTTCTTTGTTTTTTTTTTTTCCTTTGTTTTAATGCAACTGATATATTTTTTTCAGGAACGAAACGAGATACTTTTTTTTTTTTGATATGATATCAAATCAAGAGAAGAAGAAATTGGACACTAAGGAATCATTTTTTTTTTTTTTTGCGGAAACAACAAGAAACGAAAATTTCAGAAGGATATATACCTGATTAATGGAGCCAAGCTCTGATACCAAATGATGCGAACCTCGTGATCACGTGGTCACGCAAACCCACACACAAAGACACCAATTCCTGGAAAGCCAAGTAAATCAGGTTTGATAGGAGTGTGACACAAAGATAACTTGTACCTAGGCACCAGCACTATTGGAAACGTAAACCCCCACCCAACGAATATTGATTCGCGAACGAGAAGTATAAGGATGACCGCCACGAAGACAGTTGTTCTTCGATAAGTCGTTTTCAGTTCTTTAGAGAACCATGGAAGGGAGATTATCTCACCAACACACACACACAAAGTGCGGCAAACAAGAAGTTTTATTAATATGAATTCCCTTTCTCACATGTGATACGTTCAGCCCTGTGATACGACCCAAGTAAGGTCAGATTCGGATTTTGGCGTAAAAAGCGCAACAATCCAGGTTTACGGCAACAGTCATAATTCTCAATCCGACCGTTGGATCGGGCTAATATTTTATGTGGACTCTCCAGACATATCTTACTACCTTGGGTTAAAATTGCAGGTCAATCGGAGTTCGGTAAGGCACCCCAATACTGGTCAACAGAGGCTGTACGGATTTTGTTATTTACTTCCATTTGACTTGTGGACTTCCTATTTGATTAGGATTCTTTTCCTCCAAGGATGTGGGAGCTGGTTTTGGGAATTTCCTAGTTCCACAAGGATCTTTAATGAGTTGCAATATAATCTTTTTTTTTTTGTAAGCTGACTTATGTATTAAAAGAAAATGATACAAAGAATATAATGGGCATACCCAAGATTTACAATGAGGACAGAAACGAAAACCAACAAATGGCTACAGGCTAGCCACAAACAAAACAAAAAACTTGGACCAAACTAGATATGCTAGGGGTACAAAAACAACCAGCTAAACATCAAATTAAGAGTCCATGTTATTGACCCTCCAAAGTCTTTGGATCCTTATGTTTTCATCTGTTTGTTGAACATTCCTCATCAAAAACAAGCTTATCGCGAATGATACATTCGATTTGATCAAAAACCAAATTCGAAGCTTTAGACACATCTGCAAAGATCCTTGCATTCCGTTCTTGCCAGATACAATACACTGTAGCTGCGAAACCCAGTTTACGAGAAAAGTTGACGAAACTTTTTCCATGCCAAGAGACAGTGGCCAATCGAATCCATTCATCCAAGTTTTTTGTCATTCTTGGAATGTTGCATCTATCACAAACATTCCACCATAATGCTTTCGCAAAGGAGCATTCGAAGAACAAGTGGTTTGTGATCTTCATTATTGCAGAGACAGAGTGAGCACCTATTGGGACCATGAATACCAAACCGATGAAGTCTATCCTGCGTTGAGAGTTTCCGTTGGATAGCCACCCAAAGAAGAAATGCATGTCTTGGGACAGCATTCTTGAACCACACGATGTCATGCCAATCAACCATTTGATGATGAAATTCTTAGTTGTTCCCAAGCTACTTTGACGGAGAGAAACTCTGATTTGGCGAATCCAACCAAAACAATCTCATCCTTTTGCCCCTTAGGAGTAGAGGTGGGAGGAATAGCTTCTAAAATGGGGTGCCAGCCAATAGCATGAGTGATAGGAATTCTCCATTCTAAGTATTATTAATCAGCAACGTTCACTCTCGCGTTGTGTTCCATACCTGAATCATAGATGAAGAACGTTCACCGTAGGTATCAGCGAGCGGGCTGTGAGATGCCAATTGTCAAACCATAGAGAGGTTGTCATTCCATCTCCGATGACGTGCTTCATCTTCGGCCATGCTAAGGATCTGAGCTTTAGAATCTTTCCCCAAGCCCAAGAGCAGCTTCCTGGCGCCTTGATTGTCCAGAAATTCCTACCTCGCAAGAGATTTGGATCTGATCCAAGTAGACCAGATTGAGCCATCTGAGTCATTGCACAATTCCAAATATGTTTCAACAAGGCAATCTTGTTCCATTCTGCTATCCTTTTTTATGCCTAGCCCCCCTCCTTTTTTGGAAGACATACCTGATCCCAAGCCACTTTAGCCCTGGTAGTGCTCATATCTGAACCTGACAAAGAAAGGATCTCATAATTTGCTCAACATTTTCAACTACTTCCCCAGGTAATAGGAATAGAGATGCCCAATAGACCTGAGATGAGAATAAGACTGAGTTAATCAGTTGTACTCGCCCTGCGAAAGAGAGTGTTCTACAGGTCCAATGTCGAACTTTTTGGCGGTAATGTCGATCCACGAGGCCCTTACAATTAACAGCCTTTAGTCTGGACGAGATAAGAGGCACTCCCAAATATTTCATAGGAAGCTCCCCTCTCTAAACCCAAGAATACTGATTAATCTGTTCCCTCTCAGCTCCTAACGAACCGCTCAAGAAGGATGTCACTTTTGTTTGGATTTGATATAGACCTGATAGAACCTGAAACTCTGTGAGTACATTTTTGATCATACGGATTGAATGTACATCCCCTTTGCTGAATATCATCAAGTCGTCGTAAAGCAAAGATGAGAAATTCTGTCCTTCTTGCATCTCCAGTGGAACTTGAAGTTTTGGTTGGCACTCATATTGCAGAACAACCCTGACAGGATTTCCATGCATAGGACAAACAAATATGGAGATAATGGATCACCTTGTCTCAGCCCTCTCCCCCTTGGAAGTAACCCGCAAGTTCACGTTGACGTTGATTGAGAATTGACATGATGTAACACAAACCATGATCCAATCAATGACTGTTCTAGGGAATCCCATTTTTATCAACGTAGCATCAACGAAATCCACCGACAGAGTCATAAGCCTTCATCAGGTCTACTTTCATAGCACAACGAGCAGGGACCCGTAGTTGTGTGATAGCTTTCATTAGTTCCTGAGACAAAAGAATATTTGTCGCTGATTCTCCGTCCAGAGATAAAAGCTGTTTGATACGGACCTACTAAGGATGGAAAACAACTTTCATTCTCCCAGCTAGAATCTTCGCGATGCATTTGTATACTGTATTGCAGCAAGATATAGGACGAAAATCTGTCAACCTCGTAGGATTAGCAACTTTAGGGATAAGGGAAATGGATGTAGCATTCATTTCTTTAAGCATTCTACGAGTCTGGAAGAAGGAGCTAACAGCGTTGATTACATCTTCCCCCACTATGTGCCACATTCTTTGAAGAAACCTGCGTTGAAGCCATCTGGACCAGGAGCTTTGTTGTTTTTCAAACTAAACATAGCATGCTTAATCTCCTCTCTTGTGACATCTTGTGCTAGTACACGCTGTTGAGTTGCCGACAATTTGTAAATAATTGCCGATTGCATCACTTCCTCGTTCAGGACCCTAGGCATCTGTTTCACGTCCCAATACACGCTGGAAGTATGCAATTACTTCTGATTTGACTGCCTCGTGTCTTCAGCGACTTCTCCATCCTCCCTTGTAACCGAGAGAAGCTTATTTTCTATTCTGTCTACCATTTACTGATTTGTGAAAGTAGCTAGTATTCTGATCCCCCAAAGCTAAGCCATTGATCCTTGCCTTTTGTCTGAAAAAACACTCTTCCGCCCTGACAGTAGAAGCATAGTTACGAACAGCATCTCTTTCTCGCATACGCAATGTTGGATCCTCAGGCGCTGTATGCAGAGCTTGTTGAGCCCTATCCATGTGATCTTTTGCATCTTTGACTCTATCGGAAATATTGGAGAAGTGAGTCTTATTGAAATGTTTAAGTTCCTGCTTTAGCTTCCTTAGTTTGCAACACAGTTGATACATTGGACAACCTCCTGAATGCTGATCCCATACTTTCTTCACCAAGGGCATGAACTCGTCATGATCCATCCACATATCGAAGAATCTGAATGGTTTCTTTATGTTCTGAACATTGCCAGTGACTTTTACCACCATGGGAAAAATGATCTGACATACCAGCAGGCAAGAATCTCGCTTCCGATAATGGGAAGCGCATATTCCACTTCTCATTCACAAGCACTCTATCTAGTTTTCCGCATAATCATATTCTCAGGACATTGGTTCGTCCAAGTATAATGCATACCTGAATACCGAAGATCATCCACTTTCGCTTCACGTATACATGTTTCCAATCTGTCCATATGACCAGCCCACGTAGAAGACCCCCCTAACCTCTCTGACTGGTTGCGGATAGCATTAAAGTCGCCCATAAGAATCCATGGGGTTGACTCCCATCCATCACTACGACTCACAATATCAGACCATAAAGCCTCACGTACAGATGCATTATTGTCTCCGTAAATGATTGAAGTATTAAAACAGATTGGAAATGAGTTGCAATATAATCTCCTAGTGTGGCAAGGATTCATTAATGTTTCAGAATCCTTTTCTTATAAGGATTCCTTATTCATCCTAGCTACACAAGGAAAGAAGGGCTGGTGGTATTTAATGACAAGTCACTTATTTTTATTTATTTTCTTTATGTTTGGGCTTAATTAAAAACTTTGTTTTGAGCTAGGGTCCAAGGCTTGTTTGGATCAGGTTATGGGCTTTTCAGTTTAGGGTTTTGGGCCAGTTTTGAGTGGACCCTCATATAAGTCCACATAAGGGGTCCATTAGGGTTTACTTTTCAAGAACTATTTAAACTCATGTAAGCCACAATTTCGGCAGCTTTGATGATTATTATTCTGAACTTTTCAGTTTTAACGTGTGAGAGTGATTCTTGCATTCTTCAGTTCTTGAACGAACTGAATCTGACTTATCGAAGATTAACTGGCTTCGTGGCGTCATTCTACTCATTCCAATAGTGTTTGGTGCCTTGGGGCAGGTTTCCATTGTGTCGCACTCCTATCAGACCTGTTTCGGCTTTCCGGGATCAGATCTCAATCTTGATTGTGGGTTGCGTGACCACGTGATCACGAGGTTCGCATCAACATGTCTGGTTATGCCTTTATTTATAGTGACTGCAAAGTAAAATAAACCCTAATGGACCCCTTATGTGGAACTTATATGATGCCCACTTACAATTAAACCCAAAATAATATAAATATACCCTAAACTAAGAAGAAAATAACATTAAAATAAATAAATCCGAATTTAATATCCTAAAATATGATAGGATCAGATTTGTAGCCCTTTAGAAGTCCTATATAAGCTAGGAGAATCAAATCTGAAGGTAGAATTAGTTCTGAAATCTTCTTTCCTTTTTGTAGCTAGGAATAAGGAATCCTTGCCAGAAAAGGATTCTGAAACATTTATGATCCTTGCCACACTTGAAAATTATGTTGCAGCCCATTAAAGATCTTTGTAGAATTAGGAGATCCCCAAAATAAGCTGCCGCATCCTTTTAGGAAAAGAATCCTAGCCAAATAGGAAGTCCACAAGTCAAAAAAGGAAGTAAATAACAAAAACCCGTACAGCCTCTGTTGACCCGTGTTTGGATGCCTTGCCGAACTCCGATTGACATGATATTTAACCCAAGGTACGAAAACATGTCAGGGGCCTCCACGTAAAATTTTCAGCCCGATCCAACGGTGGGATTGAGAATTATGACTATTTCCGTAAAACTGGATAGTTGCGCATTTTACGTCAAAATCCGAATTTGACCTTGGCTGGATCGTATCATTCCCTCTCTCTTCAAGATGATTCGTCCTCGAACACCAACAAGTGAATGGACAATTCCTTAGCCTCATTTTGAAGCCTTTGGAATTCTTTTCTTGCCAACAATCGTCGCCAACAACTTTGGATGAAAGTAGCACCCATTGTCTTTCGTATTTCATCATTGGCAACATTTTTTCTCCTCTCTTTTTGAAGCTTGCTGCGAATTGACTGCTGCCGTTAACACATCAAGTTCTTGCTTCATCTCCCCGAGAATACGAGATAGACTCTTGGATTCTTTTTTAGAACACCAATCTCTTTATTCTGTCCCTTTGATACCACCTCTCCTTTTTGAATCCCCCTTCTCTTTTGCCATAACAAACTCATCAAAATACATGAAATCCCTTTGTTTCTAGGCTGCCGAAAAGCTTCCCGATAGCCTATGGTCTCATCCTTAAAACCACCATCACCATTATCATCAAAATGTCCTCGCTCAAAAATCCTCATAATCATCCCACTTTGGCCTTTCAGCCCCGCTGCCATGGTTTGATTTCAATTCAGCACCACCCTTCCTCACATCTTGGGTACATGTTCCAGCCATGTTACCATGTGTATTGCCACCTTCTCAAGTCTGTCACACACGTTCCCCATCGTGAAATTCATTCTTTCCATCATCTTCGTCATGGCTTGCATTTGGAATTTAAGCTCTACATCGGAGGGCGCGGTGTGTTGTTTTGTTCTGACATGATATTTACCTGCAAAAATTGGTTAGTGAAAAAAAAAAATATATATCCTCACGTCGCTCGTGTTTCACTCAAAACACTCTGAATGTCCTCACACGCTCACACCTCTCGTCTCACCTTCTTACGGTTCTTGCGAAACTGAAACCAACACCAAATAAAACCAACTTGGCAGCGCAATCCAAATATATCTATATATATTATATATATGACTCAAGAAGCAATAAAAACCAGAAAACAAGCAAAACGAAGCTGCCGATGATAGTCTCGCGAGTAGCAAGCGAGTCTATCCGAAATATGAACGAAACTGAAGACTCGAATAAAAAAAAACAGAAACAAAATATGAAAAATGATGAAACAACACCCAGATACGTTGGATATGATGAAAATAAAATGGCAAGAAACGAAAACAACAGAAAGAAAAGTGAATTTCAAAAAGTTGACGCAAAACAGACTCGTTTACGACGAGTTAAGTCCGGATCTGGAACCTAAAGTCAATGATGTCCAATTGAGCTAAAATTTCAGATATAGCGCTCTACCAACCCAAATAGACAGAATATAAAGTTTGAGCAATTTACGATAAGGTTTGATAGACTGACGCAAAAACGTTACCTAACATCAACACAATATTCTTTTGTCTCAGGAACTAATTAAAGGCTATCACACAACTACGGGTCCTGCTCGTTGTGCTATGAAAGTAGACCTGATGAAGGCTTATGACTCTGTTCGGTGGGATTTCGTTGATGCTACGTTGATAAAAATGGGATTCCCTAGAACAGTCATTGATTGGATCATGGTTTGTGTTACATCATGTCAATTCTCAATCAACGTCAACGGTGAACTTGCGGGTTACTTCCAAGGGGGGAGAGGGCTGAGACAAGGTGATCCATTATCTCCATATTTGTTTGTCCTATGCATGGAAATCCTGTCAGGGCTGTTCTGCAATATGAGTGCCAACCAAAACTTCAAGTTCCACTGGAGATGCAAGAAGGACAGAATTTCTCATCTTTGCTTTGCCGACGACTTGATGATATTCAGCAAAGGGGATGTACATTCAATCCGTATGATCAAAAAATGTACTCACAGAGTTTCAGGTTCTATCAGGTCTATATCCAAATCCAAACAAAAGTGACATCTTCTTGAGCGGTTCGTTAGGAGCTGAGAGGGAACAGATTATCAGTATTCTTGGGTTTAGAGAGGGGGAGCTTCCTATGAAATATTTGGGAGTGCCTCTTATCTCGTCCAGACTAAAGGCTGTTAATTGTAAGGGCCTCGTGGATCGAATTACCGCCAAAGTTCGACATTGGACCTGTAGAACACTCTCTTTCGCAGGGCGAGTACAACTGATTAACTCAGTCTTATTCTCCATCCAGGTCTATTGGCATCTCTATTCCTATTACCTGGGGAAGTAGTGAAAAATGTTGAGCAAATTATGAGATCCTTTCTTTGGTCAGGTTCAGATATGAGCACTACCAGGGCTAAAGTGGCTTGGGATCAGGTATGTCTTCCAAAAAAGGAGGGGGGGCTAGGCATAAAAGGATAGCAGAATGGAACAAGATTGCCTTGTTGAAACATATTTGGAACTTGTGCAATGACTCAGATGGCTCAATCTGGTCTACTTGGATCAGATCCAATCTCTTGCGAGGTAGGAATTTCTGGACAATCAAGGCGCCAGGAAGCTGCTCTTGGGCTTGGGGAAAGATTCTAAAAGCTCAGATCCTTAGCATGGCCGAAGATGAAGCACGTCATCGGAGATGGAATGACAACCTCTCTATGGTTTGACAATTGGCATCCTCACAGCCCGCTCGCTGATACCTACGGTGAACGTTTCATCTATGATTCAGGTATGGAACACAACGCGAGAGTGAACGTGCTGATTAATAACTTAGAATGGAGAATTCCTATCACTCATGCTATTGGCTGGCACCCCATTTTAGAAGCTATTCCTTCCACCTCTACTCCTAAGGGGCAAAAGGATGAGATTGTTTGGTTGGATTCGCCAAATCAGAGTTTTCTCAGTCAAAGTAGCTTGGGAACAACTAAGAATTCATCATCAAATGGTTGATTGGCATGACATCGTGTGGTTCAAGAATGCTGTCCCAAGACATGCATTTCTTCTTTGGGTGGCTATCCAACGGAAACTCTCAACGCAGGATAGACTTCATCGGTTTTGGTATTCATGGTCCCAATAGGTGCTCACTCTGTCTCTGCAAATAATGAAGATCACAACCACTTGTTCTTCGAATGCTCCTTTGCGAAAGCATTATGGTGGAATGTTTGTGATAGATGCGACATTCCAAGAATGACAAAAAGCTTGGATGAATGGATTCGATTGGCCACTGTCTCTTGGCATGGAAAAAGTTTAGTCAACTTTTCTCGTAAACTGGGTTTCGCAGCTACAGTGTATTGTATCTGGCAAGAAACGGAATGCAAGGATCTTTGCAGATGTGTCTAAAGCTTCGAATTTGGTTTTTGATCAAATCGAATGTATCATTCGCGATAAGCTTGTTTTTGATAAGGAATGTTCAACAAACAGATGAAACATAAGGATCCAAAGACTTTGGAGGGTCAAATAACATGGACTCTTAATTTGATGTTTAGCTGGTTGTTGTTGTACCCCTAGCATATCTAGTTGGTCTAAGTTTTTGTTTTGTTGTGGCTAGCCTGTAGCCATTTGTTGGTTTTCGTTTCTGTCCTCATTGTAAATCTTGGGTATGCCCATTATATTCTTTGTATCATTTTCTTTTAATACATAAGTCAGCTTACCAAAAAAAAAGAGACCCGAATTTGAAACCCAAAGCAAACGATATCCAATTGACCCCAAAATCAATATGTGTTGCGATTAGGGTCCCAGTAATAACAGAATCAAATTTGAGCTCATTCTGAGTTCATTTGATCAAAATTTCCTTTGTTTAGTTTTCTGCAGCAGAAACAAACAAATGACTTTTTCTTTGTTTTTTTTTTTTTTTTTTCCTTTGTTTTAATGCAACTGATATATTTTTTTCAGGAACGAAACGAGATAACTTTTTTTTTTTTGATATGATATCAAATCAAGAGAAGAAGAAATTGGACACTAAGGAATCATTTTTTTTTTTTTTTGCGGAAACAACAAGAAACGAAAATTTCAGAAGGATATAACCTGATTAATGGAGCCAAGCTCTGATACCAAATGATGCGAACCTCGTGATCACGTGGTCACGCAACCCACACACAAAGACACCAATTCCTGGAAAGCCAAGTAAATCAGGTTTGATAGGAGTGTGACACAAAGATAACTTGTACCTAGGCACCAGCACTATTGGAAACGTAAACCCCCACCCAACGAATATTGATTCGCGAACGAGAAGTATAAGGATGACGCCACGAAGACAGTTGTTCTTCGATAAGTCGTTTTCAGTTCTTTAGAGAACCATGGAAGGGAGATTATCTCACCAACACACACACACAAAGTGCGGCAAACAAGAAGTTTTATTAATATGAATTCCCTTCTCACATGTGATACGGTTCAGCCCTGTGATACGACCCAAGTAAGGTCAGATTCGGATTTTGGCGTAAAAAGCGCAACAATCCAGGTTTACGGCAACAGTCATAATTCTCAATCCGACCGTTGGATCGGGCTAATATTTTATGTGGACTCTCCAGACATATCTTACTACCTTGGGTTAAAAATTGCAGGTCAATCGGAGTTCGGTAAGGCACCCCAATACTGGTCAACAGAGGCTGTACGGATTTTGTATTTACTTCCATTTGACTTGTGGACTTCCTATTTGATTAGGATTCTTTTCCTCCAAGGATGTGGAGCTGGTTTTGGGAATTTCCTAGTTCCACAAGGATCTTTAATGAGTTGCAATATAATCTCCTAGTGTTGGCAAGGATTCATTAATGTTTCAGAATCCTTTTCTTATAAGGATTCCTTATTCATCCTAGCTACACAAGGAAAGAAGGGCTGGTGGTATTTAATGACAAGTCACTTATTTTTTATTATTTTCTTTAATGTTTGGGCTTAATTAAAAACTTTGTTTTGAGCTAGGGTCCAAGGCTTGTTTTGGATCAGGTTATGGGCTTTTCAGTTTAGGGTTTTGGGCCAGTTTTGAGTGGACCTCATATAAGTCCACATAAGGGGTCCATTAGGGTTAACTTTTCAAGAACTATTTAAACTCATGTAAGCCAACAATTTCGGCAGCTTTGATGATTATTATTCTGAACTTTTCAGTTTTAACGTGTGAGAGTGATTCTTGCATTCTTCAGTTCTTGAACGAACTGAATCTGACTTATCGAAGATTAACTGGCTTCGTGGCGTCATTCTACTCATTCCAATAGTGTTGGTGCCTTGGGGCAGGTTTCCATTGTGTCGCACTCCTATCAGACCTGTTTCGGCTTTCCGGGATCAGATCTCAATCTTGATTGTGGGTTGCGTGACACGTGATCACGAGGTTCGCATCAACATGTCTGGTTATGCCTTTATTTATAGTGACTGCAAAGTAAAATAAACCCTAATGGACCCCTTATGTGGACTTATATGATGCCCACTTACAATTAAACCCAAATAATATAAATATACCCTAAACTAAGAAGAAAATAACATTAAAATAAATAAATCCGAATTTAATATCCTAAATATGATAGGATCAGATTTGTAGCCCTTTAGAAGTACCTATATAAGCTAGGAGAATCAAATCTGAAGGTAGAATTAGTTCTGAAATCTTCTTTCCTTTTTGTAGCTAGGATGAATAAGGAATCCTTGCCAGAAAAGGATTCTGAAACATTTTATGAATCCTTGCCACACTTGAAAATTATGTTGCAGCCCATTAAAGATCTTTGTAGAATTAGGAGATTCCCAAAATAAGCTGCCGCATCCTTTTAGGAAAAAGAATCCTAGCCAAATAGGAAGTCCACAAGTCAAAAGGAAGTAAATAACAAAACCCGTACAGCCTCTGTTGACCCGTGTTTGGATGCCTTGCCGAAATCCGATTGACATGATATTTTTAACCCAAGGTACGAAAAAACATGTCAGGGGCCTCCACGTAAAATTTCAGCCCGATCCAACGTGGGATTGAGAATTTTGATGAGTTGCGCATTTTACGTCAAAATCCGAATTTGACCTTGGCTGGATTCGTATCATTCCCTCTCTCTTCAATGATTCGTCCCTCGAATCACCACAAGTTGAATGGACAATTCCTTAGCCTCATTTTGAAGCCTTTGGAATTCTTTTCTTGCCAACAATCGTCGCCAACAACTTTGGATGAAAGTAGCACCCATTGTCTTTCGTATTTCATCATTGCAACATTTTTTCTCCTCTCTTTTTGAAGCTTGCTGCGAATTGACTGCTGCCCGTTAACACATCAAGTTCTTGCTTCATCTCCCCGAGAATACGAGATAGACTCTTTGGGATTCTTTTTTTAGAACACCAATCTCTTTATTTCTGTCCCTTTGATACCACCTCTCCTTTTGAATCCCCCTTCTCTTTGCCATAACAACTCATCAAAATACATGAAATCCTTTGGTTTCTAGGCTGCCGAAAAGCTTCCCGATAGCCTATGGTCTCATCCTTAAAACCACCATCACCATTATCATCAATGTCCTCCTCAAAATCCTCATAATCATCCCACTTTGGCCTTTCAGCCCCGCTGCCATGGTTTGATTTCAATTCAGCACCACCCTTCCTCACATCTTGGGTACATGTTCCAGCCATGTTACCATGTATTGCCACCTTCTCAAGTCTGTCACACAACGTTCCCCATCGTGAAATTCATTCTTTCCATCATCTTCGTCATGGCTTGCATTTGGAATTTAAGCTCTACATCGGGAGGGCGCGGTGTGTTGTTTTGTTCTGACATGATATTTACCTGCAAAAAATTGGTTAGTGAAAAAAAAAAATATATATCCTCACGTCGCTCGTGTTTCACTCAAACACTCTGAATGTCCTCACACGCTCACACCTCTCGTCTCACCTTCTTACGGTTCTTGCGAAACTGAAACCAACACCAAATAAAACCAACTTGGCAGCGCAATCCAAATATATCTATATATATATATATATATGACTCAAGAAGCAATAAAAAACCAGAAAACAAGCAAAACGAAGCTGCGATGATAGTCTCGCGAGTAGCAAGCGAGTCTATCCGAAATATGAACGAAACTGAAGACTCGAATAAAAAAAACAGAAACAAAATATGAAAAATGATGAAACAACACCCAGATACGTTGGATATGATGAAAATAAATGGCAAGAAAACGAAAACAACAGAAAGAAAGTGAATTTCAAAAGTTTGACGCAAAACAGACTCGTTACGACGAGTTAAGTCCGGATCTGGAACCTAAAGTCAATGATGTCCAATTGAGCTAAAATTTCAGATATAGCGCTCTACCAACCCAAATAGACAGAATATAAAGTTTGAGCAATTTACGATAAGGTTTGATAGACTGACGCAAAAACGTTATGAATCAGACCTAATGAGACCCGAATTTGAAACCCAAAGCAAACGATATCCAGTTGACCCCAAAATCAATATGTGTTGCGATTAGGGTCCCAGTAATAACAGAATCAAATTTGAGCTCATTCTGAGTTCATTTGATCAAAATTTCCTTTGTTTAGTTTTCTGCAGCAGAAACAAACAAATGACTTTGCTTTGCTCATCTTTGCTTTGCCGACGACTTGATGATATTCAGCAAAGGGGATGTACATTCAATCCGTATGATCAAAAATGTACTCACAGAGTTTCAGGTTCTATCAGGTCTATATCCAAATCCAAACAAAAGTGACATCTTCTTGAGCGGTTCGTTAGGAGCTGAGAGGGAACAGATTATCAGTATTCTTGGGTTTAGAGAGGGGGAGCTTCCTATGAAATATTTGGGAGTGCCTCTTATCTCGTCCAGACTAAAGGCTGTTAATTGTAAGGGCCTCGTGGATCGAATTACCGCCAAAGTTCGACAATGGACCTGTAGAACACTCTCTTTCGCAGGGCGAGTTGATGTGCATCATGGGAATTATAATCCATCTCGTAAAGCTGAATCTAATATGCAAGAGGATTCAGATGGTCCAATGACAAGAGCGAGAGCGAAACAACTACAACGGGCCTTGACGAATCAAATTGCAATGATTGAAGCTGCGTCGGAGTTAAAAATTAGCAATCAGTTTGAAATTGTTCAAGGGTGCTTATTTGCCTACAATTGGAACTTGGAGATGGGAAAAGCCCTTAATGGTTCTTTTCATGCTGGGGCTACTTGTATTTGGATTGATAATGCAAGTGAAGGAATTGATGCTGTTTACGGTCAGAACAGTAGATGGATTTGAACCCGAATTTGAAGTCATCCAATGCATGTGAAAACAAGATTTATGTAGGTAAAATTCAAGTTCAGAACGTGATCTTTCTATATTGTCCAACCATGAGTGCATTGGACTTTTGTGTCAAAAGTTATGGCTGTTTTAAATTTCGTCTGCATATGTTTTAGAAATGTCAACAAAAAACGTGTGTTAGTTAAATGTCTACTTGCTTTATTAAAAGTCTAGTTTTTAGGCTTGACTTCTGTCATGTTGAATTCACCTAACTTTGGAGGGATGTTCCAAAGATAAATATGTATCAGAATATGAAATAAACACTTTTGACCAAGATTTGAAAACTTAATTCAGAGAATTAAGAGTTGTTCTTCCAAATTCGTTTTGTGAAGAACCATACCTGACTTATCGATCTTCAATCACAAAGAGTGTGGCGTCGAAATCCTAGATTGATCTTTGTGGCGTCCAGATCGACTTATCAAAGTATCATTCTAGTCTATCCTCCATCTTATTTACCTTAAATCACTACAATCCAGCCTAAATACCAAAAGAAAGACAACACAACCAAACCCATCCTTCATCCATTTTCGTTAGAATCATTGTTGCCGATTTTCAAATCATTCACGGCACATCACGAGTACAACTGATTAACTCAGTCTTATTCTCCATCCAGGTCTATTGGGCATCTCTATTCCTATTACCTGGGGAAGTAGTGAAAAAATGTTTGAGCAAATTATGAGATCCTTTCTTTTGGTCAGGTTCAGATATGAGCACTACCAGGGCTAAAGTGGCTTGGGATCAGGTATGTCTTTCCAAAAAAGGAGGGGGGCTAGGCATAAAAAAGGATAGCAGAATGGAACAAGATTGCCTTGTTGAAACATATTTGGAACTTGTGCGATGACTCAGATGGCTCAATCTGGTCTACTTGGATCAGATCCAATCTCTTGCGAGGTAGGAATTTCTGGACAATCAAGGCGCCAGGAAGCTGCTCTTGGGCTTGGGGAAAGATTCTAAAGCTCAGATCCTTAGCATGGCCGAAGATGAAGCACGTCATCGGAGATGGAATGACAACCTCTCTATGGTTTGACAATTGGCATCCTCACAGCCCGCTCGCTGATACCTACGGTGAACGTTTCATCTATGATTCAGGTATGGAACACAACGCGAGAGTGAACGTGCTGATTAATAACTTAGAATGGAGAATTCCTATCACTCATGCTATTGGCTGGCACCCCATTTTAGAAGCTATTCCTTCCACCTCTACTCCTAAGGGGCAAAAGGATGAGATTGTTTGGTTGGATTCGCCAAATCAGAGTTTCTCAGTCAAAGTAGCTTGGGAACAACTAAGAATTCATCATTCAAATGGTTGATTGGCATGACATCGTGTGGTTCAAGAATGCTGTCCCAAGACATGCATTTCTTCTTTGGGTGGCTATCCAACGGAAACTCTCAACGCAGGATAGACGTTCATCGGTTTGGTATTCATGGTCCCAATAGGTGCTCACTCTGTCTCTGCAATAATGAAGATCACAACCACTTGTTCTTCGAATGCTCCTTTGCGAAAGCATTATGGTGGAATGTTTGTGATAGATGCGACATTCCAAGAATGACAAAAAGCTTGGATGAATGGATTCGATTGGCCACTGTCTCTTGGCATGGAAAAAGTTTCGTCAACTTTTCTCGTAAACTGGGTTTCGCAGCTACAATGTATTGTATCTGGCAAGAACGGAATGCAAGGATCTTTGCAGATGTGTCTAAAGCTTCGAATTTGGTTTTTGATCAAATCGAATGTATCATTCGCGATAAGCTTGTTTTGATAAGGAATGTTCAACAAACAGATGAAAACATAAGGATCCAAAGACTTTGGAGGGTCAATAACATGGACTCTTAATTTGATGTTTAGCTGGTTGTTTTTGTACCCCTAGCATATCTAGTTGGTCCAAGTTTTTGTTTTGTTGTGGCTAGCCTGTAGCCATTTGTTGGTTTTCGTTTCTGTCCTCATTGTAAATCTTGGGTATGCCCATTATATTCTTTGTATCATTTTCTTTTAATACATAAGTCAGCTTACCAAAAAAAAACAAACAAATGACTTTTTCTTTGTTTTTTTTTTTTCCCTTTGTTTTAATGCAACTGATATATTTTGTTCAGGAACGAAACGAGATAACTTTTTTTTTTTTTTATATGATATCAAATCAAGAGAAGAAGAAATTGGACACTAAGGAATTTTTTTTTTTTTTTTTGCGGAAACAACAAGAAACGAAAATTTCAGAAGGATATAACCTGATTAATGGAGCCAAGCTCTGATACCAAATGATGCGAACCTCGTGATCACGTGGTCACGCAACCCACACACAAAGACACCAATTCCTGGAAAGCCAAGTAAATCAGGTTTGATAGGAGTGTGACACAAAGATAACTTGTACCTAGGCACCAGCACTATTGGAAACGTAAACCCCCACCCAACGAATATTGATTCGCGAACGAGAAGTATAAGGATGACGCCACGAAGACAGTTGTTCTTCGATAAGTCGTTTTCAGTTCTTTAGAGAACCATGGAAGGGAGATTATCTCACCAACACACACACACAAAGTGCGGCAAACAAGAAGTTTTATTAATATGAATTCCCTTCTCACATGTGATACGGTTCAGCCCTGTGATACGACCCAAGTAAGGTCAGATTCGGATTTTGGCGTAAAAAGCGCAACAATCCAGGTTTACGGCAACAGTCATAATTCTCAATCCGACCGTTGGATCGGGCTAATATTTTATGTGGACTCTCCAGACATATCTTACTACCTTGGGTTAAAATTGCAGCTCAATCGGAGTTCGGTAAGGCACCCCAATACTGGTCAACAGAGGCTGTACGGATTTTGTTATTTACTTCCATTTGACTTGTGGACTTCCTATTTGATTAGGATTCTTTTCCTCCAAGGATGTGGGAGCTGGTTTTGGGAATTTCCTAGTTCCACAAGGATCTTTAATGAGTTGCAATATAATCTCCTAGTGTGGCAAGGATTCATTAATGTTTCAGAATCCTTTTCTTATAAGGATTCCTTATTCATCCTAGCTACACAAGGAAAGAAGGGCTGGTGGTATTTAATGACAAGTCACTTATTTTTATTATTTTCTTTAATGTTTGGGCTTAATTAAAACTTTGTTTTGAGCTAGGGTCCAAGGCTGGTCTCATCCTTAAAACCACCATCACCATTATCATCAATGTCCTCCTCAAAATCCTCATAATCATCCCACTTTGGCCTTTCAGCCCCGCTGCCATGGTTTGATTTCAATTCAGCACCACCCTTCCTCACATCTTGGGTACATGTTCCAGCTATGTTACCATGTATTGCCACCTTCTCAAGTCTGTCACACACGTTCCCCATCGTGAAATTCATTCTTTCCATCATCTTCGTCATGGCTTGCATTTGGAATTTAAGCTCTACATCGGGAGGGCGCGGTGTGTTGTTTTGTTCTGACATGATATTTACCTGCAAAAATTGGTTAGTGAAAAAAAAAATATATCCTCACGTCGCTCGTGTTTCACTCAAACACTCTGAATGTCCTCACACGCTCACACCTCTCGTCTCACCTTCTTACGGTTCTTGCGAAACTGAAACCAACACCAAATAAAACCAACTTGGCAGCGCAATCCAAATATATATATATATATGACTCAAGAAGCAATAAAAACCAGAAAACAAGCAAAACGAAGCTGCGATGATAGTCTCGCGAGTAGCAAGCGAGTCTATCCGAAATATGAACGAAACTGAAGACTCGAATAAAAAAAACAGAAAAAAAATATGAAAAATGATGAAACAACACCCAGATACGTTGGATATGATGAAAATAAATGGCAAGAAACGAAAACAACAGAAAGAAAGTGAATTTCAAAAGTTGACGCAAAACAGACTCGTTTACGACGAGTTAAGTCCGGATCTGTCCTCGTTTACTTTGGAGGGTCAATAACATGGACTCTTAATTTGATGTTTAGCTGGTTGTTTTTGTACCCCTAGCATATCTAGTTGGTCCAAGTTTTTGTTTTGTTGTGGCTAGCCTGTAGCCATTTGTTGGTTTTCGTTTCTGTCCTCATTGTAAATCTTGGGTATGCCCATTATATTCTTTGTATCATTTTCTTTTAATACATAAGTCAGCTTACCAAAAAAAAAAAGTCCGGATCTGGAACCTAAAGTCAATGATGTCCAATTGAGCTAAAATTTCAGATATAGCGCTCTACCAACCCAAATAGACAGAATATAAAGTTTGAGCAATTTACGATAAGGTTTGATAGACTGACGCAAAAACGTTATGAATCAGACCTAATGAGACCCGAATTTGAAACCCAAAGCAAACGATGATACAATTGACCCCAAAATCAATATGTGTTGCGATTAGGGTCCCAGTAATAACAGAATCAAATTTGAGCTCATTCTGAGTTCATTTGATCAAAATTTCCTTTGTTTAGTTTTCTGCAGCAGAAACAAACAAATGACTTTGCTTTGCTCATCTTTGCTTTGCTGACGACTTGATGATATTCAGCAAAGGGGATGTACATTCAATCCGTATGATCAAAAATGTACTCACAGAGTTTCAGGTTCTATCAGGTCTATATCCAAATCCAAACAAAAGTGACATCTTCTTGAGCGGTTCGTTAGGAGCTGAGAGGGAACAGATTATCAGTATTCTTGGGTTTAGAGAGGGGGAGCTTCCTATGAAATATTTGGGAGTGCCTCTTATCTCGTCCAGACTAAAAGGCTGTTAATTGTAAGGGCCTCGTGGATCGAATTACGCCAAAGTTCGACAAATGGACCTGTAGAACACTCTCTTTCGCAGGGCGAGTACAACTGATTAACTCAGTCTTATTCTCCATCCAGGTCTATTGGGCATCTCTATTCCTATTACCTGGGAAGTAGTGAAAAATGTTGAGCAAATTATGAGATCCTTTCTTTGGTCAGGTTCAGATATGAGCACTACCAGGGCTAAAGTGGCTTGGGATCAGGTATGTCTTCCAAAAAAGGAGGGGGGCTAGGCATAAAAAGGATAGCAGAATGGAACAAGATTGCCTTGTTGAAACATATTTGGAACTTGTGCGATGACTCAGATGGCTCAATCTGGTCTACTTGGATCAGATCCAATCTCTTGCGAGTAGGAATTTCTGGACAATCAAGGCGCCAGGAAGCTGCTCTTGGGCTTGGGGAAAGATTCTAAAGCTCAGATCCTTAGCATGGCCGAAGATGAAGCACGTCATCGGAGATGGAATGACAACCTCTCTATGGTTTGACAATTGGCATCCTCACAGCCCGCTCGCTGATACCTACGGTGAACGTTTCATCTATGATTCAGGTATGGAACACAACGCGAGAGTGAACGTGCTGATTAATAACTTAGAATGGAGAATTCCTATCACTCATGCTATTGGCTGGCACCCCATTTTAGAAGCTATTCCTTCCACCTCTACTCCTAAGGGGCAAAAGGATGAGATTGTTTGGTTGGATTCGCCAAATCAGAGTTTCTCAGTCAAAGTAGCTTGGGAACAACTAAGAATTCATCATCAAATGGTTGATTGGCATGACATCGTTGTGGTTCAAGAATGCTGTCCCAAGACATGCATTTCTTCTTTGGGTGGCTATCCAACGGAAACTCTCAACGCAGGATAGACTTCATCGGTTTGGTATTCATGGTCCCAATAGGTGCTCACTCTGTCTCTGCAATAATGAAGATCACAACCACTTGTTCTTTGAATGCTCCTTTGCGAAAGCATTATGGTGGAATGTTTGTGATAGATGCGACATTCCAAGAATGACAAAAAGCTTGGATGAATGGATTCGATTGGCCACTGTCTCTTGGCATGGAAAAAGTTTAGTCAACTTTTCTCGTAAACTGGGTTTCGCAGCTACAGTGTATTGTATCTGGCAAGAACGGAATGCAAGGATCTTTGCAGATGTGTCTAAAGCTTCGAATTTGGTTTTTGATCAAATCGAATGTATCATTCGCGATAAGCTTGTTTTGATAAGGAATGTTCAACAAACAGATGAAAACATAAGGATCCAAAGACTTTGGAGGGTCAATAACATGGACTCTTAATTTGATGTTTAGCTGGTTGTTGTTGTACCCCTAGCATATCTAGTTGGTCTAAGTTTTTGTTTTGTTGTGGCTAGCCTGTAGCCATTTGTTGGTTTTCGTTTCTGTCCTCATTGTAAATCTTGGGTATGCCCATTATATTCTTTGTATCATTTTCTTTTAATACATAAGTCAGCTTACCAAAAAAAAAAAAATCTTGGGTATGCCCATTATATTCTTTGTATCATTTTCTTTTAATACATAAGTCCGCTTACCAAAAAAAAACAAACAAATGACTTTTTCTTTGTTTTTTTTTTTTCCCTTTGTTTTAATGCAACTGATATATTTTTGTTCAGGAACGAAACGAGATAACTTTTTTTTTTTTTTTATATGATATCAAATCAAGAGAAGAAGAAATTGGACACTAAGGAATTTTTTTTTTTTTTTTTTTGCGGAAACAACAAGAAACGAAAAATTTCAGAAGGATATAACCTGATTAATGGAGCCAAGCTCTGATACCAAATGATGCGAACCTCGTGATCACGTGGTCACGCAACCCACACACAAAGACACCAATTCCTGGAAAGCCAAGTAAATCAGGTTTGATAGGAGTGTGACACAAAGATAACTTGTACCTAGGCACCAGCAACTATTGGAAACGTAAAACCCCCACCCAACGAATATTGATTCCGCGAACGAGAAGTATAAGGATGACGCCACGAAGACAGTTGTTCTTCGATAAGTCGTTTTCAGTTCTTTAGAGAACCATGGAAGGGAGATTATCTCACCAACACACACACACAAAGTGCGGCAAACAAGAAGTTTTTATTAATATGAATTCCCTTCTCACATGTGATACGGTTCAGCCCTGTGATACGACCCAAGTAAGGTCAGATTCGGATTTTGGCGTAAAAAGCGCAACAATCCAGGTTTACGGCAACAGTCATAATTCTCAATCCGACCGTTGGATCGGGCTAATATTTTATGTGGACTCTCCAGACATATCTTACTACTTGGTTAAAATTGCAGCTCAATCGGAGTTCGGTAAGGCACACCCAATACTGGTCAACAGAGGCTGTACGGATTTTGTTATTTACTTCCATTTGACTTGTGGACTTCCTATTTGATTAGGATTCTTTTCCTCCAAGGATGTGGGAGCTGGTTTTGGGAATTTCCTAGTTCCACAAGGATCTTTAATGAGTTGCAATATAATCTCCTAGTGTGGCAAGGATTCATTAATGGTTTGGTCAAATTTGGACTTATTCTGATGTTTTTTGCCTGTGGTTTTCATTCTAGTTCTGCCACAGGAAACTAAACAAAGGGAACTAATTCTTAATAGAGAGAGGTTAGAGAGAGGTTAGAGAGGAAAGATTCAAAAGGGCGGTGCTCCAACAGCCATATCTCCGGCGACCACCGTTGGATCAAGCCAAGATTTGGTTATGTTGTGAATTGAACTATTGTCTACATTCTGACCGGAGGGATCTTCTAAAGCTGCCGCCGTTTAAGAAATCTGGACAATTGAAATTTTCTGGAAACCCCCCTAGTGCTGTCAGAGTCGCCGGCCCATTTTGCCTTGTTATACCGTTGGATCCAGACTATTTTTTGGTATGTTGTGAACATCTATATTGCCTACATTCTGTCCAGAGGGATCGTCCATATTGGATTCCTCCTGCGGAAGCCAGCCATTTGAATATTTCTGGAGAAATCCTTCTCGGAACAGTCAGAGCCGCCGGCATATTTCTCCTTCTTCCACCGTTGGATCAAGCTTATTTTTGGATATGTGATGCATCTGGTTATGATACACATTCTGAACGGTGGAGATTAGAAATTAAGCCTCCAGCAACGTTTTCTACATGTTCAACAGAAGGTCGTCATTCTCAGGTCAGTTTCGGTATAATTAAGATCTGCAGCGATCCAACCGTTAAACTGTGCTGATTTTTGAATATGTTATACATAACATGTGTATCTTCCTTTGAACGTTGGGATGTTTGAACTGATCGGTGTTCCAATCATAGTGCTGGTCGCTTATTAGTGCTTCTTGGACTGAGTTTTTTCTAGTATTTGTATGCTGCCAAATTGTATTTGTGTTCTGCTGTCAAATTTGTTCCAATGGTTAGCTCTGACATTGAACAACACAATGGAGTTAAATCTGGACATACTTTACAATTAGAGCTCCAAGACATGCTAAATAGTCATGACATGAATCCTGTGTTGGGTTCTAAAGGTGATGAGTTGAAGGTTGGGTCTAAGCAACAAGAACAGCTACACCTTAGCCCCAAATTGAATTTTTTAAATGCTTTGAAGGGCTCTGATGTTGATGACAATAAGGGTACGATGCCCCTTGATATGAATCCAGTCCGTAAACTTGCATTTTGCTCCCCCGCAATAACTGATGGTCGTGGTGACAGTAGCTCCTCCACTTGATGTGTTTGAGATGGCTGTGAACTTTGGAAATCCACTCTAGTTGGTCATTTCGTGGGTCAGAAATTACCCTATCCTGTTGTTAATTCTATTGCTAAAAGAATATGGGGCTCCCACGGTCTATCCAAAGTTTTATCTTCTGATAATGGATTCTTTCTCTTCACTTTTGATTCTGTCGATCGCGCCACTAATGTTCTGGAGAGAGCCCCATGGCACATGCCAACAGACCTTTGGTGCTTAAACGTTGGCATCCGAACATGCAATTTTTGAAAGATGATCTGGATAGAGTTCCGGTATGGGTTAAGCTCTACAATGTTCCTCTCGAGTATTGGACTGTTAAGGGGCTGAGTTGTGTAGCGAGTGCTATTGGGGTTCCCCTTCATGCTGACCTTACTACATTGTTGCGTAAAAGGCTTAGCTACGCAAGAGTTTGCGTTGAGATAGAAGCTTCGAAAACGCTGGTGAAGGATACGACCTTCGTTGTCCAAATGGGTTATTCATAACAATTTCAGCGGATTATGAATGGATTCCTTCAAGGTGCAATAATTGCAATGGTCTTTGGACATACCACAGCGATATGTGCTACCAGTAAAGTTGATGATCGTACAATGGGGGGCAGAGGGCAAAGGAAAATAGGAGCTGTGAACTCTAAACATGCATATAATAAGCAGAATCAGCTTCAATGGCAGGTAGTTGGTAAGCGAAATAAGGGTGTTACGATTGGTGAGAATGATTGTTTGGCATCTAAAGAGCTTAATTGTAATGAGAATGGTTGTTTAGCATCTGCTTTACATAGTGCTGATTGTAATACGAATGAATCTGCGACATTAGATGTGCCCAATGCTGGTTGTTATGAAGATGAAAATCCTACTCTCCTCTTATTTTGAAGAGCTTACGAGCAGACAATGGTGCCGGAGAAAGGGGATGCATGTACTTCTTTAGATCAAAGTTCAACCATCTGTAATGCAACCATGAACCCTGTTAGTCATGAGGTGAATGTTGATATTGGAGTTATGGGAGTGGTACAGGTAAGGAAGATGATGATAAGGAGTCAACGTCACTGATCCCAACAAGTCCGCAAAGTCCGATTTCTTCTGACGGGAAAACTTTTATTAATCAGTTTAGCTAGCAAGGCTAGAGACTCTCTAGAAAAAAAGAAAACGGGTTCTCCAGGCTTGTCAAAGAAGAGTAAGAAATCTGGCTCCTCGAGGGGGGGCAAGTCAAGGTAATCCGTGTGTTGATGTTTGGTACTCCTCTCTATTTCCCTATGATTATTGGATGTTGGAATGTTAGAGGTTTGAATGATCCCATAAAGCATTCAGAACTGCGTCAGCTCATCCATCAAGAGAGGATGGTTTTTTTTGGTTTGGTTGAAACTCGGGTTAGAGACAGGAATAAAGATGATGTTTCGCACCTTCTTCTGCGTAATTGGTCATTCTTGTATAATTATGATTCTCTTGTCGTGGTCGTATTTGGGTTTTGTTGGAAATGCTGATATTGGTGAAGGTGGATGTTCTGGGAATGTCAGACCAGGCTATCCATGTTTCTATCATGATATTAGCTACCAATATCTTGTTTTAATACTTCAATCATTTACGGAGACAATAAGTGCATCTGTACGTGAGGCTTTATGGTCTGATATTGTGAGTCGTAGTGATGGATGGGAGTCAACCCATGGATTCTTATGGGCGACTTTAATGCTATCCGCAACCAGTCAGAGAGGTTAGGGGGGTCTTCTACGTGGGCTGGTCATATGGACAGATTGGAAACATGTATACGTGAAGCGAAAGTGGATGATCTTCGGTATTCAGGTATGCATTATACTTGGAACGAACCAATGTCTCTGAGAATATGATTATGCGGAAACTAGATAGAGTGCTTGTGAATGAGAAGTGGAATATGCGCTTCCCATTGTCGGAAGCGAGATCTTGCCTGCTGGTATGTCAGGATCATCTCCCATGGTGGTAAAAGTCACTGGCAATGTTCAGAACATAAAGAAACCATTCAGATTTCTTCGATATGTGGATGGATCATGACGAGTTCATGCCCTTGGTGAAGAAAGTATGGGATCAACATTCAGAGAGGGTGTCCAATGTATCAACTGTGTTGCAAACTAAGGAAGCTAAAGCAGGAACTTAAACATTTCAATAAGACTCACTTCTCCAATTATTTCCGATAGAGTCAAAGATGCAAAAGATCACATGGATAGGGCTCAACAAAGCTCTGCATACAGCGCCTGAGGATCCAACATTGCGTATGCGAGAAAGAGATGCTGTTCGTACTATGCTTCTACTGTCAGGGCGGAAGAGTGTTTTTTTCAGACAAAAGGCAAGGATACAATGGCTTTAGCTTGGGGGATCAGAATACTAGCTACTTTCACAAATCAGTAAATGGTAGACAGAATAGAAAATAAGCTTCTCTCGGTTACAAGGGAGGATGGAGAAGTCGCTGAAGGACACGAGGCAGTCAAATCAGAAGTAATTGCATACTTTCCAGCGTGTATTGGGAGTGAAACAGATGCCTAGAGGTCCTGAACAGAGGAAGTGATGCAATCGGCAATTATTTACAAATTGTCGGCAACTCAAACAGCATGTACTAGCACAAGATGTAACAAGAGAGGAGATTAAGCATGCTATGTTTAGTTTGAACAACAAAAGCTCCTGGTCCAGATGGCTTCAACGCAGGTTTCTTCAAAAGAATGTGGCACATAGTGGGGGAAGATGTAATCAAGCGCTGTTAGCTCCTTCTTCCAGACTCGTAGAATGCTTAAAGAAATGAATGCTACATCCATTTCCCTTATCCCTAAAGTTGCTAATCTACGAGGTTGACAGATTTTCGTCCTATATCTTGCTTGCAATACAGTATAAATCAAATGCATCGCAAAGATTCTAGCTGGGAGAATGAAAGTTGTTTTAACCATTCCTTAGTAGGTCCGTATCAAACAGCTTTTATCTCTGGACGGAGAATCAGCGACAATATCTTTTTGTCTCAGGACTAATGAAAGGCTATCACACAACTACGGGTCCTGCTCGTTGTGCTATGAAACGTAGACAACTGATGAAGGATTATGACTCTGTTCGGTGGGATTTCGTTGATGCTACGTTGATAAAAATGGATTCCCTAGAACAGTCATTGATTGGATCATGGTTTGTGTTACATCATGTCAATTCTCAATCAACGTCAACGGTGAACTTGCGGGTTACTTCCAAGGGGGGAGAGGGCTGAGACAAGGTGATCCATTATCTCCATATTTGTTTGTCCTATGCATGGAAATCCTGTCAGGGTTGTTCTGCAATATGAGTGCTAACCAAAACCTCAAGTTCCACTGGAGATGCAAGAAGGACAGAATTTCTCATCTTTGCTTTGCCGACGACTTGATGATATTCAGCAAAGGGGATGTACATTCAATCCGTATGATCAAAAATGTACTCACAGAGTTTCAGGTTCTATCAGGTCTATATCCAAATCCAAACAAAAGTGACATCTTCTTGAGCGGTTCGTTAGGAGCTGAGAGGGAACAGATTATCAGTATTCTTGGGTTTAGAGAGGGGGAGCTTCCTATGAAATATTTGGGAGTGCCTCTTATCTCGTCCAGACTAAAGGCTGTTAATTGTAAGGGCCTCGTGGATCGAATTACCGCCAAAGTTCGACAATGGACCTGTAGAACACTCTCTTTCGCAGGGCGAGTACAACTGATTAACTCAGTCTTATTCTCCATCCAGGTCTATTGGGCATCTCTATTCCTATTACCTGGGGAAGTAGTGAAAAATGTTGAGCAAATTATGAGATCCTTTCTTTGGTCAGGTTCAGATATGAGCACTACCAGGGCTAAAGTGGCTTGGGATCAGGTATGTCTTCCAAAAAAGGAGGGGGGGCTAGGCATAAAAAGGATAGCAGAATGGAAGATTGCCTTGTTGAAACATATTTGGAACTTGTGCGATGACTCAGATGGCTCAATCTGGTCTACTTGGATCAGATCCCAATCTCTTGCGAGGTAGGAATTTCTGGACAATCAAGGCGCCAGGAAGCTGCTCTTGGGCTTGGGGAAAGATTCTAAAGCTCAGATCCTTAGCATGGCCGAAGATGAAAGCACGTCATCGGAGATGGAATGACAACCTCTCTATGGTTTGACAATTGGCATCCTCACAGCCCGCTCGCTGATACCTACGGTGAACATTTCATCTATGATTCAGGTATGGAACACAACGCGAGAGTGAACGTGCTGATTAATAACTTAGAATGGAGAATTCCTATCACTCATGCTATTGGCTGGCACCCCATTTTAGAAGCTATTCCTTCCACCTCTACTCCTAAGGGGCAAAAGGATGAGATTGTTTGGTTGGATTCGCCAAATCAGAGTTTCTCAGTCAAAGTAGCTTTGGGAACAACTAAGAATTCATCATCAAATGGTTTGATTGGCATGACATCGTGTGGTTCAAGAATGCTGTCCCAAGACATGCATTTCTTCTTTGGGTGGCTATCCAACGGAAAACTCTCAACGCAGGATAGACTTCATCGGTTTGGTATTCATGGTCCCAATAGGTGCTCACTCTGTCTCTGCAATAATGAAGATCACAACCACTTGTTCTTCGAATGCTCCTTTGCAAAAGCATTATGGTGGAATGTTTTGTGATAGATGCGACATTCCAAGAATGACAAAAAGCTTGGATGAATGGATTCGATTGGCCACTGTCTCTTGGCATGGAAAAAGTTTCGTCAACTTTTCTCGTAAACTGGTTTCGCAGCTACAGTGTATTGTATCTGGCAAGAACGGAATGCAAGGATCTTTGCAGATGTGTCTAAAGCTTCGAATTTGGTTTTTGATCAAATCGAATGTATCATTCGCGATAAGCTTGTTTTGATGAGGAATGTTCAACAAACAGATGAAAACATAAGGATCCAAAGACTTTGGAGGGTCAATAACATGGACTCTTAATTTGATGTTTAGCTGGTTGTTTTTGTACCCCTAGCATATCTAGTTGGTCCAAGTTTTTGTTTTGTTGTGGCTAGCCTGTAGCCATTTGTTGGTTTCGTTTCTGTCCTCATTGTAAATCTTGGGTATGCCCATTATATTCTTTGTATCATTTTCTTTTAATACATAAGTCAGCTTACCAAAAAAAAAAAAAGGATTCATTAATGTTTCAGAATCCTTTTCTTATAAGGATTCCTTATTCATCCTAGCTACACAAGGAAAGAAGGGCTGGTGGTATTTAATGACAAGTCACTTATTTTTATTATTTTCTTTAATGTTTGGGCTTAATTAAAACTTTGTTTTGAGCTAGGGGTCCAAGGCTTGTTTGGATCAGGTTATGGGCTTTTCAGTTTAGGGTTTTTGGGCCAGTTTTTGAGTGGACCATCATATATAGTCCACATAAGGGGTCCATTAGGGTTAACTTTTCAAGAACTATTTAAACTCATGTAAGCCACAATTTCGGCAGCTTTGATTGATTATTATTCTGAACTTTTCAGTTTTAAACGTGTGAGAGTGATTCTTGCATTCTTCAGTTCTTGAACGAACTGAATCTGACTTATCGAAGATTAACTGGCTTCGTGGCGTCATTCTACTCATTCCAATAGTGTTGGTGCCTTGGGGCAGGTTTCCATTGTGTCGCACTCCTATCAGACCTGTTTCGGCTTTCCGGGATCAGATCTCAATCTTGATTGTGGGTTGCGTGACCACGTGATCACGAGGTTCGCATCAACATGTCTGGTTATGCCTTTATTTATAGTGACTGCAAAGTAAAATAAACCCTAATGGACCCCTTATGTGGACTTATATGATGCCCCACTTACAATTAAACCCAAATAATATAAATATACCTAAACTAAGAAGAAAATAACGTTAAAATAAATAAATCCGAATTTAATATCCTAATATGATAGGATCAGATTTGTAGCCCTTTAGAAGTCCTATATAAGCTAGGAGAATCAAATCCGAAGGTAAATTAGTTCTGAAATCTTCTTTCCTTTTTGTAGCAGGATGAATAAGGAATCCTTGCCAGAAAAGGATTCTGAAACATTTATGAATCCTTGCCACACTTGAAAATTATGTTGCAGCCCATTAAAAGATCTTTGTAGAATTAGGAGATTCCCAAAATAAGCTGCCGCATCCTTTTAGGAAAAGAATCCTAGCCAAATAGGAAGTCCACAAGTCAAAAGGAAGTAAATAACAAAACCCGTACAGCCTCTGTTGACCCGTGTTTGGATGCCTTGCCGAACTCCGATTGACATGATATTTTAACCCAAGGTACGAAAACATGTCAGGGGCCTCCACGTAAAATTTCAGCCCGATCCAACGGTGGGATTGAGAATTATGACTATTTCCGTAAAACTGGAATAGTTGCGCATTTTTACGTCAAAATCCGAATTTGACCTTGGCTGGATCGTATCATTCCCTCTCTCTTCAAGATGATTCGTCCTCGAATCACCAACAAGTTGAATGGACAATTCCTTAGCCTCATTTTGAAGCCTTTGGAATTCTTTTCTTGCCAACAATCGTCGCCAACAACTTTGGATGAAAGTAGCACCCATTGTCTTTCGTATTTCATCATTGCAACATTTTTTACTCCTCTCTTTTTGAAGCTTGCTGCGAATTGACTGCTGCGTTAACACAATCAAGTTCTTGCTTCATCTCCCCCGAGAATACGAGATAGACTCTTGGATTATTTTTTTTAGAACACCAATCTCTTTATTTCTGTCCCCTTTGATACCACCTCTCCTTTTGAATCCTCCTTCTCTTTTGCCATAACAACTCATCAAAATACATGAAATCCCTTTGGTTTCTAGGCTGCCGAAAAGCTTCCCGATAGCCTATGGTCTCATCCTTAAAACCACCATCACCCATTATCATCAATGTCCTCCTCAAAATCCTCATAATCATCCCACTTTGGCCTTTCAGCCCCACTGCCATGGTTTGATTTCAATTCAGCACCACCCTTCCTCACATCTTGGGTACATGTTCCAGCCATGTTACCATGTATTGCCACCTTCTCAAGTCTGTCACACACGTTCCCCATCGTGAAATTCATTCTTTCCATCATCTTCGTCATGGCTTGCATTTGGAATTTAAACTCTACATCGGGAGGGCGCGGTGTGTTGTTTTGTTCTGACATGATATTTACCTGCAAAAATTGGTTAGTGAAAAAAAAAAAATATATCCTCACGTCGCTCGTGTTTCACTCAAACACTCTGAATGTCCTCACACGCTCACACCTCTCGTCTCACCTTCTTACGGTTCTTGCGAAACTGAAACCAACACCAAATAAAACCAACTTGGCAGCGCAATCCAAATATATCTATATATATCTATATGACTCAAGAAGCAATAAAAACCAGAAAACAAGCAAAACGAAGCTGCGATGATAGTCTCGCGAGTAGCAAGCGAGTCTATCCGAAATATGAACGAAACTGAAGACTCGAATAAAAAAAACAGAAACAAAATATGAAAAATGATGAAACAACACCCAGATACGTTGGATATGATGAAAATAAATGGCAAGAAACGAAAACAACAGAAAGAAAGTGAATTTCAAAAGTTGACGCAAAACAGACTCGTTTACGACGAGTTAAGTCCGGATCTGGAACCTAAAGTCAATGATGTCCAATTGAGCTAAAATTTCAGATATAGCGCTCTACCAACCCAAATAGACAGAATATAAAGTTTGAGCAATTTACGATAAGGTTTGATAGACTGACGCAAAAACGTTATGAATCAGACCTAATGAGACCCGAATTTGAAACCCAAAGCAAACGATATCCAATTGACCCCAAAATCAATATGTGTTGCGATTAGGGTCCCAGTAATAACAGAATCAAATTTGAGCTCATTCTGAGTTCATTTGATCAAAATTTCCTTTGTTTAGTTTTCTGCAGCAGAAACAAACAAATGACTTTGCTTTGCTCATCTTTGCTTTGCCGACGACTTGATAATATTCAGCAAAGGGGATGTACATTCAATCCGTATGATCAAAAATGTACTCACAGAGTTTCAGGTTCTATCAGGTCTATATCCAAATCCAAACAAAAGTGACATCTTCTTGAGCGGTTCGTTAGGAGCTGAGAGGGAACAGATTTATCAGTATTCTTGGGTTTAGAGAGGGGGAAGCTTCCTATGAAATATTTGGGAGTGCCTCTTATCTCGTCCAGACTAAAGGCTGTTAATTGTAAGGGCCTCGTGGATCGAATTACCGCCAAAGTTCGACAATGGACCCTGTAGAACACTCTCTTTCGCAGGGCGAGTACAACTGATTAACTCAGTCTTATTCTCCATCCAGGTCTATTGGCATCTCTATTCCTATTACCTGGGGAAGTAGTGAAAAAATGTTGAGCAAATTATGAGATCCTTTCTTTGGTCAGGTTCAGATATGAGCACTACCAGGGCTAAAGTGGCTTGGGATCAGGTATGTCTTCCAAAAAAAGGAGGGGGGGCTAGGCATAAAAAGGATAGCATAATGGAACAAGATTGCCTTGTTGAAACATATTTGGAACTTGTGCGATGACTCAGATGGCTCAATCTGGTCTACTTGGATCAGATTCCAATCTCTTGCGAGGTAGGAATTTCTGGACAATCAAGGCGCCAGGAAGCTGCTCTTGGGCTTGGGGAAAGATTCTAAAGCTCAGATCCTTAGCATGGCCGAAGATGAAGCACGTCATCGGAGATGGAATGACAACCTCTCTATGGTTTGACAATTGGCATCCTCACAGCCCGCTCGCTGATACCTACGGTGAACGTTTCATCTATGATTCAGGTATGGAACACAACGCGAGAGTGAACGTGCTGATTAATAACTTAGAATGGAGAATTCCTATCACTCATGCTATTGGCTGGCACCCCATTTTAGAAGCTATTCCTTCCACCTCTACTCCTAAGGGGCAAAAGGATGAGATTGTTTGGTTGGATTCGCCAAATCAGAGTTTCTCAGTCAAAGTAGCTTGGGAACAACTAAGAATTCATCATCAAATGGTTGATTGGCATGACATCGTGTGGTTCAAGAATGCTGTCCCAAGACATGCATTTCTTCTTTGGGTGGCTATCCAACGGAAACTCTCAACGCAGGATAGACTTCATCGGTTTGGTATTCATGGTCCAATAGGTGCTCACTCTGTCTCTGCAATAATGAAGATCACAACCACTTGTTCTTCGAATGCTCCTTTGCGAAAGCATTATGGTGGAATGTTTGTGATAGATGCGACATTCCAAGAATGACAAAAAGCTTGGATGAATGGATTCGATTGGCCACTGTCTCTTGGCATGGAAAAAGTTTCGTCAACTTTTCTCGTAAACTGGGTTTCGCAGCTACAGTGTATTGTATCTGGCAAGAACGGAATGCCAAGGATCTTTGCAGATGTGTCTAAAGCTTCGAATTTGTTTTTGATCAAATCGAATGTATCATTCGCGATAAGCTTGTTTTGATGAGGAATGTTCAACAAACAGATGAAAACATAAGGATCCAAAGACTTTGGAGGGTCAATAACATGGACTCTTAATTTGATGTTTAGCTGGTTGTTTTTGTACCCCTAGCATATCTAGTTGGTCCAAGTTTTTTGTTTTTGTTGTGGCTAGCCTGTAGCCATTTTTGTTTGGTTTTCGTTTCTGTCCTCATTGTAAATCTTGGGTATGCCCATTATATTCTTTGTATCATTTTCTTTTAATACATAAGTCAGCTTACCAAAAAAAAACAAACAAATGACTTTTTCTTTGTTTTTTTTTTTTTTCCCTTTGTTTTAATGCAACTGATATATTTTGTTCAGGAACGAAACGAGATACTTTTTTTTTTTTGATATGATATCAAATCAAGAGAAGAAGAAATTGGACACTAAGGAATTTTTTTTTTTTTTTTTTTGCGGAAACAACAAGAAACGAAAATTTCAGAAGGATATAACCTGATTAATGGAGCCAAGCTCTGATACCAAATGATGCGAACCTCGTGATCACGTGGTCACGCAACCCACACACAAAGACACCAATTCCTGGAAAGCCAAGTAAATCAGGTTTGATAGGAGTGTGACACAAAGATAACTTGTACCTAGGCACCAGCACTATTGGAAACGTAAACCCCCACCCAACGAATATTGATTCGCGAACGAGAAGTATAAGGATGACGCCACGAAGAAAGTTGTTCTTCGATAAGTCGTTTTCAGTTCTTTAGAGAACCATGGAAGGGAGATTATCTCACCAACACACACACACAAAGTGCGGCAAACAAGAAGTTTTATTAATATGAATTCCCTTCTCACATGTGATACGGTTCAGCCCTGTGATACGACCCAAGTAAGGTCAGATTCGGATTTTGACGTAAAAAGCGCAACAATCCAGGTTTACGGCAACAGTCATAATTCTCAATCCGACCGTTGGATCGGGCTAATATTTTATGTGGACTCTCCAGACATATCTTACTACCTTGGGTTAAAATTGCAGGTCAATCGGAGTTCGGTAAGGCACCCCAATACTGGTCAACAGAGGCTGTACGGATTTTGTTATTTACTTCCATTTGACTTGTGGACTTCCTATTTGATTAGGATTCTTTTCCTCCAAGGATGTGGGAGCTGGTTTTGGGAATTTCGTAGTTCCACAAGGATCTTTAATGAGTTGCAATATAATCTCCTAGTGTGGCAAGGATTCATTAATGTTTCAGAATCCTTTTCTTATAAGGATTCCTTATTCATCCTAGCTACACAAGGAAAGAAGGGCTGGTGGTATTTAATGACAAGTCACTTATTTTTATTATTTTCTTTAATGTTTGGGCTTAATTAAAACTTTGTTTTGAGCTAGGGTCCAAGGCTTGTTTGGATCAGGTTATGGGCTTTTCAGTTTAGGGTTTTGGGCCAGTTTTGAGTGGACCTCATATAAGTCCACATAAGGGGTCCATTAGGGTTAACTTTTCAAGAACTATTTAAACTCATGTAAGCCACAATTTCGGCAGCTTTGATGATTATTATTCTGAACTTTTCAGTTTTTAACATGTGAGAGTGATTCTTGCATTCTTTCAGTTCTTGAACGAACTGAATCTGACTTATCGAAGATTAACTGGCTTCGTGGCGTCATTCTACTCATTCCAATAGTGTTGGTGCCTTGGGCAGGTTCCCATTGTGTCGCACTCCTATCAGACCTGTTTCGGCTTTCCGGGATCAGATCTCAATCTTGATTGTGGGTTGCGTGACCACGTGATCACGAGGTTCGCATCAACATGTCTGGTTATGCCTTTATTTATAGTGACTGCAAAGTAAAATAAACCCTAATGGACCCCTTATGTGGACTTATATGATGCCCACTTACAATTAAACCCAAATAATATAAATATACCCTAAACTAAGAAGAAAATAACATTAAAATAAATAAATCCGAATTTAATATTCCTAAATATGATAGGATCAGATTTGTAGCCCTTTAGAAGTCCTATATAAGCTAGGAGAATCAAATCTGAAGGTAGAATTAGTCTGAAATCTTCTTTCCTTTTTGTAGCTAGGATGAATAAGGAATCCTTGCCAGAAAAGGATTCTGAAACATTTATGAATCCTTGCCACACTTGAAAATTATGTTGCAGCCCATTAAAGATCTTTGTAGAATTAGGAGATTCCCAAAATAAGCTGCCGCATCCTTTTAGGAAAAGATCCTAGCCAAATAGGAAGTCCACAAGTCAAAAGGAAGTAAATAACAAAACCCGTACAGCCTCTGTTGACCCGTGTTTGGATGCCTTGCCGAACTCTGATTGACATGATATTTTAACCCAAGGTACGAAAACATGTCAGGGGCCTCCACGTAAAATTTCAGCCCGATCCAAACGGTGGGATTGAGAATTATGACTATTTCCGTAAAATTGGATAGTTGCGCATTTTACGTCAAAATCCGAATTTTGACCTTTGGCTGGATCGTATCATTCCCTCTCTCTTCAAGATGATTCGTCCTCGAATCACCAACAAGTTGAATGGACAATTCCTTAGCCTCATTTTGAAGCCTTTGGAATTCTTTTCTTGCCAACAATCGTCGCCAACAACTTTGGATGAAAGTAGCACCCATTGTCTTTCGTATTTCATCATTGCAACATTTTTTCTCCTCCTCTTTTTGAAGCTTGCTGCGAATTGACTGCTGCCGTTAACAACATCAAGTTCTTGCTTCATCTCCCCGAGAATACGAGATAGACTCTTGGATTCTTTTTTTAGAACACCAATCTCTTTATTTTCTGTCCCTTTTTGATACCACCTCTCCTTTTTGAATCCTCCTTCTCTTTTGCCATAACAACTCATCAAAATACATGAAATCCCTTTGGTTTCTAGGCTGCCGAAAAGCTTCCCGATAGCCTATGGTCTCATCCTTAAAACCACCATCACCATTATCATCAATGTCCTCTCTCAAAATCCTCATAATCATCCCACTTTTGGCCTTTCAGCCCCACTGCCATGGTTTGATTTCAATTCAGCACCACCCTTCCTCACATCTTGGGTACATGTTCCAGCCATGTTACCATGTATTGCCACCTTCTCAAGTCTGTCACACACGTTCCCCATCGTGAAATTCATTCTTTCCATCATCTTCGTCATGGCTTGCATTTGGAAATTTAAGCTCTACATCGGAGGGCGCGGTGTGTTGTTTTGTTCTGACATGATATTTACCTGCAAAAATTGGTTTAGTGAAAAAAAAATATATATCCTCACGTCGCTCGTGTTTCACTCAAACACTCTGAATGTCCTCACACACTCACACCTCTCGTCTCACCTTCTTACGGTTCTTGCGAAACTGAAACCAACACCAAATAAAACCAACTTGGTAGCGCAATCCAAATATATCTATATATATACATGACTCAAGAAGCAATAAAAACCAGAAAACAAGCAAAACGAAGCTGCGATGATAGTCTCGCGAGTAGCAAGCGAGTCTATCCGAAATATGAACGAAACTGAAGACTCGAATAAAAAAAACAGAAACAAAAATATGAAAAAATGATGAAACAACACCCAGATACGTTGGATATGATGAAAAATAAATGGCAAGAAACGAAAACAACAGAAAGAAAGTGAATTTCAAAAGTTGACGCAAAACAGACTCGTTTACGACGAGTTAAGTCCGGATCTGGAACCTAAAGTCAATGATGTCCAATTGAGCTAAAATTTCAGATATAGCGCTCTACCAACCCAAATAGACAGAATATAAAGTTTGAGCAATTTACGATAAGGTTTGATAGACTGACGCAAAAACGTTATGAATCAGACCTAATGAGACCCGAATTTGAAACCCAAAGCAAACGATATCCAATTGACCCCAAAATCAATATGTGTTGCGATTAGGGTCCCAGTAATAACATAATCAAATTTGAGCTCATTCTGAGTTCATTTGATCAAAATTTCCTTTGTTTAGTTTTCTGCAGCAGAAACAAACAAATGACTTTTTCTTTGTTTTTTTTTTTTTTCCTTTGTTTTAATGCAACTGATATATTTTGTTCAGGAACGAAACGAGATAACTTTTTTTTTTTTTGATATGATATCAAATCAAGAGAAGAAGAAATTGGACACTAAGGAATTATTATTTTTTTTTTTTTGCGGAAACAACAAGAAACGAAAATTTCAGAAGGATATAACCTGATTAATGGAGCCAAGCTCTGATACCAAATGATGCGAACCTCGTGATCACGTGGTCACGCAACCCACACACCAAGACCCTAATGGACCCCTTATGTGGACTTATATGAGGCCACTTAAAACTAGCCCAAAACCCTAAAATGAAAAGCCCATAACTTAATCCAAACAAGCCTTGGATCCTAGCTTAAAACAAAGTATGAATTAAGCCCAAACAAGCCTTGGGCTGTAGCTAACAGAATAAAATAAAGCCCTTATCTCATGGCCCAAATAAGGTTGTATTGGACCCCTCTTGCACATGGATAAGATGTACTAGGATCTCCTCTTGATACTCCAATGGACCTTCCAATTCTGAATTGGTGGATAACCTTCAAAACCAATGCATTCAATGCGTCTTTCAATGTCTTTGTCTTGGACCGAGTCATTGGTCCATTTGGAACATGTAATGGATCCTTGCTGGTGTTTCTGGGCTGGTCCGCATCATTTAATAAAAAGAGTGTATACTATACTTATTTCTAATACTATTAGTGGATGATGCTCTAACCTTGACAATTGCTTTTATCTTTGATTAATACTCACATCAATATCACATCTCAAAAGTGATATATATTTCACCTCTCTGTGGTTCGACCTCGGTCTTACTGAGTTATTTATTACTTTGACACTCTTGCACTTGGGATAAGACATCAAATCTTTTCATCATGTCACAAGTGGTTAGTATGGTGTGCTTATTTGAAATTGTTATCAGTTACTACTTCCATACAGAGTTGTTGGTGAAAGGTGTTAGCAATACGAGAATTTCTATTCAAGATTCAAGGGAAAATATTGTTAAAGAGGGATGGAATGATACGGTTTAGCCTTGTGATATGACCTAAGCAAGGTCAAATTTGAATTTTGGTGTAAAATGTTTTACTATCGAGTTTTCTCCATTAAGCATAGCTCGAAATCCAACCTTTGGATCGAGCTAAAACTTTACTAGATGATTCTAGAGGTGTTTGTCTATGTTGTGTTAAATTTGCAGTAATCGAAGTTAGGGAAAGACTTGAGATATAGGTCAAAATAGGTTGTAAGAATTTTGTTATTTACTTCCTTTTGATATGTGGATTTTTTATTTGGCATTTTTTTTTCTAAGAGGTTATGACAACTTGTTTTGGAAATTTCATAGTTCCACATGAATCTTTAATGAGTTGCAACATAATTTTCAAGAGTGGCAAGGATTCATTAATATTTGTTCTAGAATCCTTTTTTTTATAAGAAGGAACGAAGGGATGCTGCTATTTAATGACATATATTAGTTATTTTTATTATATTCTTTCATGTTTGGGCTTAATTAAAACTTTGTTTTTGAGCTAGGATCTAAGGCATGTTTGGATTAGGTTATGGGCTTTTCAGTTTAGGGTTTTTGGGTCAGTTTTGTATGTGGGTCAATTCAGCCCAACAAGGATAGATCCATTAGGGTTAATTCTTAAGAACTATTTGAACACATGTAACCAAAATTTTGGCTACCATTGATGAATATTACCTCTGAAATTTTTAGTTTTAACATGTGACTTATCAAACTGAAATGACTTATTGAAGATTAACTGGCTTCATGATGTCATTCTACTTCATTCCAATAGTGTTGATGCCTTGGGGTAGGTTTTCATTGTGTCACACTCCTATCAGATCTATTTTGGCTTTCTAGGATAAGATCTTAATATTTATTTTTTTTTTTTTTTTATCAAAATGTAAGTATGTACTATAGATAAAAAATATCAAGGTTGGTGACCTAGCAAGTTAATATACAGATATGAACAATTTACCCAACAGAAATCCAATAAGCTAACAAATGCCAAGACAGACTGTAACCATACAAACATGAAATCGGACAGGTTAGCAAAGAAACCTATTCTATGACAGGTCTCTAAAATAACCAACCTTGAAGTTGATTCTATATAGAAATACACAACTGTCATCCAAATTTCATCCCATATCTCTACCACATAGAAGAACCTGCTTGGACCAGCTACACGCCCATGCATCGCCCAGACAGCAGCATTGCATGTGTCAAAACCAGACCACATGAAATGCATGAAACCAGACCTCATCAAAAACACTGTTCATCTTCCTCAAACAAAAATAGCAATTCCCATCCAAAGCAAACAACCATCAACATAACCCAAACCAACCAGTAGACAAAGCACTACTGCCAGTAGTCAACTTAATATAGAAGCTAATAGACCAACCAACCAGCAGCAATAAGTAACTAGATACTGCCATGAACAACTTATCTTCAGAAGCCCGCAATCATGCACCTCAGCTAACATTGAGAATGTGATGATCTTTCTCATAGAAATGAAAGACATTATAGAACATTGAGATTGGATCAGATCTCAATCTTGATTGTGGGTTGCATGACCACGTGATCACGAGGTTTGAATCAGATAGGGCGATGGTTTGCATACCTCTAAGAAGTTCAGTCAACATCTTAATGCTCCTAGTTATTCCTTATATACCAGAATCTGCTCTAACCTTGTAAGATGTTCTCCATTATCATTATCTTGCCCAGCCATCACAAGACTTTGATACCACTTAATGCAACACCAACATTGATGGTTCATGATCTCATTCACGAAGAAGAGGAATGTTGATATCGCTTAACTTGATGAAAAGACTAGTATAGAAATACAAGAAAATTTGAACTAAATTCTTCATAGAGAATTTTATTATTCCTCCATTTTGTAACAATTCTCTGAAAATAGGAAAAGGCTAAATTAAATGCTAAACTTAAGACCCCATATAGCATAAACATATGAAATTACCAGATTTGCTTAATGACCAAATTCACTCCATTAAGTGTAGCTGACTTTGGAAAATTCTTAAAATAGATAAATAATTAGATTCAAAGTTTCTTTGACTCCATTAAGCATGGCTGATTTTAGATTGGGCTTGAGTTGGCTACTGTACCCCATCAGTCCATATGACAGTCAAGGTAGTTGTCAGCACATGTTTTCAGACCAATTCTACTTCATCTTCCCCAACATAGAGCCTAAATTTGAAGATAAAGGGGGTTGTCTAACCAAAGCCTTGTATCTATGTAAAGTTCAAACCACTTAAGGCTAAAAGGGATGCTTATACAAATGAAAAAGGTAAATCTGAATTTGAACCTACTCATGATAGAGATATTAAATGTTTTAAATGTTTTGGAAAGGGGCACATCATATCTTAATCTCCAAATCAAAGAGGCGATGAGGAGGTTGAATATGAAAGTGATAGATCTAAAAGTGAAAAGCTGCCATCTTTGGAGGAATGTAGTGATGAGGAGATTGCATATGTTGTTGGAGGGGAGACCTTGGTTATAAGGTATGCACTGAACATGCAAATCAAAGAAGATGATATCATTTAGCAATGGAAAAACATATTTCACACTCAATACCACATTCAAAACAAGGTATGTGGCATGAAAATCAATGAAGGTAGTTGTGCTAATGTAGCTAGTGATACTCTTGTGAGGAAATTAAATTCGAGTTGTATTAAGTATACTAGGCCTTATAGATTGTATACCAGGCCTTATATATTGTAATGGTTGAATAAATATGGTAAAGTGAAGGCTACTAAGTAAGTGTCCATTGCTTTTGCTATTTGGAAGTATTATGATGAGGTTATGGGTGATATAGTCCATATGCATGTTAGTCACCTATTTTTGGAGCGTCTATGGCAATTTGATCAGAAGGCGATTCATGATAGGTTTAGAAATAGGTTTCCTATTGTAAAAGATGGTAAAACCATTAGTCTTATACTTTTTTCTCCAAAACAAGTTGACACGACCAAAAGATTGATGTCTTTTCCCAAGTGCAGGAGTGTCGAAGTAATAAATAACCCGGCAAGACCGGGGTCGAACCACAGAGAGGTTAATTGTATAAATTATAAATAACAAACACAACAATAACAACAATAACAATAATAAAAACAATAGTAGTACTAGTAATAGTAATAATAATAATAATAATACTCAGTACGTGGCGTTGTTATACCTGAGAATGATCTAAAAAGATCGGGTCACAGGTTTCCAGCCTATATACTGAGTTTATGAACAGATAATAATAATAATAATAATAATAATAACAACAACAACAACAATAATAAAGAAGAGAAGGAAGAAATTAATGAGAACTTTGAGTTGAAAGATTAATGTAAGGATTAAACAACGATAAAAATAAATGTCAAGGTTAGAGGATCCACTAATGGTACTTCAAACAAGTATAGTATAAACTCTTATTACTCAATTGGAAAACCACACATAAAAGAGGTTCCAATCAGATTATAAATTGTTAACATGATTACATTAGTTATCTTATTCGAATAAAGCTAATACTTGTAAATGTTGGCAGGCATTCATGATTATAACTTATGTTAACAACAAATCAAGTTCCTTTCATGGCTCAGGTGTCGGTTATACCATACAGTATGGGCTATGAAAGTGCCAAGTATTTGTTGTACCAAGTGTTATACAACATAAATCTAGATTAACCATTTAACAAAGAAAAGTATTAGAAGTAAACAAGATAACAAATATAAAACATGTTAGTATCCAACGTTAAGGTCCATGTTAAGTTTATATTTATACTTATTCTACACCATTAGTGTACCCTTTTCACCTTGACATAATTAACTTAGCTAAACATAATGAAAGAAAGAAACATAGATGAACAAGATAAGAACATAAATGAGAAAGAAGTTAACTAAGTAAAGGAAAGGAAATGAAGTGCATAAACTTGATATTAATGAAAGCAAAACATAAGCAATACAAAGAGAGAAGGCAAGAGCATGATCTTGATCTGGAAACCAAGATGCCTCAATACATGGTAAGTGCCTCCTTTTATAGGCCAAAATTTGGAACTATTGATTTGTTAATTAATTGATGAGTGGGTGGCCACATCTTGACTTGGTAACAATCCTTATCTTCTTGTCTGAACAAGACGTCATTGCTAACATCATAATTTGCCCAGAATCCTCAAGAATGTTCTAGAAAATTGTCTCAGCTTTCCAACAAAAAAAATATGAGGTCATTTGGACTTCTAGAACTCAAGATATGGGCTAAACACTAAATAGTGTCTGGGCTGCAGGACAACTTCAGACTTCTTTGTTGTTCCTTCAGTTTGGACTTCAAAACGGCCTTTTTAAATCTTGGGCTCCTCATGAAAGTTGTAGGCCTTTGTCTTACCTTTCCATCCATATAAAATGGACCTAAATCCGAGATCTAGAGCTCCAGATATGATCCAATTACCAAGCAATGTTCCGGTTTGGACTGCACCGGCATCTTTTTTCTAAGTTTGGCCATCTCTTTGTCCTTTCACTTTCAATACTTAAACTCATCAATAAATCCTTTTATTTATGTGATAGGCCTGCATTTAAGATGAACATTTACCATAAATTAAGGTATCTTATAGTATCAAACTTGTTATTATAAAACATGCTTTAGTTAAGGAGTTATTGATACTTCAAGTGCAAAATGATGATATAAAACCTTGATAAACATGCACTTTTAAGTACTAATCACACCCCCCAACCAGCTTATTAGTAGTCCCTAGTAATCTAAAGCGTTAAAAATAGAGAAACAATTTGCAAGTATCACAAAGCAAGGCATTCATCATTCAACTTCTATTAATCTATCTAGATAAAACAAACTCTCATTAAATTTATATTACTGCTTCATACTTCTTAAACAAGATATTAATAAACCTTCTTTTTATGTGCTCAATATATGAAAACATAGATGATGGGGCTTTTGTTGGAAGAAAACAATATTATGTTTCAAATGTTTAAGGTGAACTTCCTTGGGTTGGGATTATTATTATTATTACTCTTTTTTTTTATATACACATACAACTTAAAACATAATGTATCTTTAACCCATGTAACGAGTTTTAGGCTAATGACTCCCAGACCAGTTGGTCTTAGGGCATTAGGTGTTTGAGACACCCCTACGAGCTTAACAACTCGGGTTGCAGATACTGATACGTAGATAGTGCAATGTTTGATTCCCTTAAGCTTTTCTCCTTAACCCATGTAACAAGCTTTGGGCCAATAACTCCAAGTTAGTTGACTTTAGGGTATTAGGTGTTAAAACACCCCTTCGGGCTTAATTGCTTAGGTTAGGGAGGCTACGAAACCAAACTTATCTACGTTTTATTATCATCAATATTATCATCCTTTTTTTTTTTTTTTGCAAATTATATACTAACCCTTACCCTTAGTTGTTACCTTCAACAAAAGAACATAAATAATGTAATAATCCAATGTGCAACCCACAATCATATGTTAAAGTGTGTGTGTGAAAATGAAGGTTTAATAATACTTGTTAAATGAGTATATGAGCAGAATCAAGTGATAACAATGCGAGAGTTTGTAAACCTGAATATTTCAAGAAGTATTCTAATAGGCCTTGTTATGAATATTGCAAATAACCATTAGAAAATTTTTACTAAGATGCGTCTCAAGAATAATTCCTCTTTACTCTGCCATCCTAGTAATAACAGTTTTGCCAAATGGTTTTTTTAAAAACAAAAACAGTTAGTTGGTTAGTTTTTTTTCTTTTTTTTTTAAACTACTACCCTCTCTCCCCAACCAAAACGAGACATTGTCCTCAATGTCCTAAGGTAGAAAGATAGAGTATAGAAGACATCACCTGAAACAACGAACAATGATAAACCTGAAACACACTTAAACAAATATAAGAAGTAACAAAACAAAATAATATGCTATTAATAAAGCCAAAAGACACAAGGTTTCACAGATGAAGGCTCAAATCTAATCTAAGCTTTTTATGGCTTTCCTTAGCTGACCAATCTAGGCGACTCATGCAAGGATCAATGACAGGGATGAAAGATTGTAGTTGGTCAATCAATTGTTCAGCAGTAGCAGCAGAGATTATGATTTGTCGTGCCGAAGATGTTAGAAATTCCTGTTCCACAGCTTGATCAAGGAAAGATAGCAACTTATCATAAAAATCATTAACATTTAACAAACCTATAGGTTTATGGTGAATGTGCAGTTGGGCCCAAGATGAAATATGAAAGATCTCTTCCAATGTGCTCAGACCACCTGGTAAGGCAATGAAGGCATCAGCATGGTTAAACATGGTATTCAGTCGGTCAGACATTGTTGGGACCTGTAGTTCCTCTCCAATTGTTTTTCCAATGATGTCCCCATTTGCTAAAGCTTTGGGGACAACCCCCAAAACTTCACTGCCTCCTAAAAATGTAGCCATTGAAACACCTCTCATTAACCCAAGGCTGCCTCCCCCATACACTAAATGAATCTTTCTCTCAGCTAGTACTTGACCAAGATGATTTGCTGATTCTAAAAACTCTTTTTCTTTCCCAGGATTGGATCCACCGAAAACACAAATATTTTTTATGTGATGACTTGAGGAACCTGCCATTTTTACACACTTCTATATTTGATGAATGTATGGGATGAGTAGAAATGAAGGGAAGGAAGAGAAGAATTTATAGATGAAAAAGTGAAAATGCAATATGAAGGGAAGGAAGAGAAGAATTTATAGATGAAAAAGTGAAAATGCAATCATACCACCTATATGTAGGCCAGCTGTAGTCTCACACTCTCTCTCTGTATTTATTTATTTCGACAAAGCATGTATGTACAGGTAGTTGTGATTGTGGCTCATATCTTCCCTTGGTTTTATGATGTGCATCATGGGAATTATAATCCATCTCGTAAAGCTGAATCTAATATGCAAGAGGATTCATATGGTCCAATGACAAGAGCGAGAGCGAAACAACTACAACGGGCCTTGACGAATCAAATTGCAATGATTGAAGCTGCGTCGGAGTTAAAAATTAGCAATCAGTTTGAAATTGGTTCAAGGGTGCTTATTTACCTACAATTGGAACTTGGAGATGGGAAAAGCCCTTAATGGTTCTTTTCATGCTGGGCTACTTGTATTTGGATTGATAATGCAAGTGAAGGAATTGATGCTGTTTACGGTCAGAACAGTAGATGGATTTGAACCCGAATTTGAAGTCATCCAATGCATGTGAAAACAAGATTTATGTAGGTAAAATTCAAGTTCAGAACGTGATCTTTCTATATTGTCCAACCATGATAGCATTGGACTTTTGTGTCAAAAGTTATGGCTGTTTTAAATTTAGTCTGCATATGTTTTAGAAATGTCAAAAAAAACGTCTGTTAGTTAAATTTGTCTACTTGCTTTATTAAAAGTCTAGTTTTTAGGCTTGACTTCTGTCATGTTGAATTCACCTAACTTTGGAGGGATGTTCCAAAGATAAATATGTATCAGAATATGAAGAAAAACACTTTTGGCCAAGATTTGAAAACTTAATTCAGAGAATTAAGAGCTGTTCTTCCAAATTCGTTTTGTGAAGAACCCTACCTGACTTATCACTCTTCAATCACAAAGAGTGTGGCGTCGAAATCCTAGATTGATCTTTGTGGCGTCCAGATCGACTTATCAAAGTATCATTCTAGTCTATCTCCATCTTATTTACCTTAAATCACTACAATCCAGCCTAAATACCAAAAGAAAGACAACACAACCAGACCCATCCTTCATCCATTTTCATTATAATCATTGTTGCCGATTTTGAATCATTCACGGCACATCATCTGGTATCAGAGCATCAGTTGCGATCTAAGACAGCAGCCAAAAACAACAAAAACAAGAAGAAAGGTTTGCTGGAATTGAGGTTGACAGACTTAACTATGGCTGGAGATAAAGAGGATTTGCCAAGAGGGTTAAGTTTGGAACAGGCACAGGTCATGGGCTTACAACGATCTCATGCTGAGATTCGGGATGAGATGACTGGAATTCGTGAACAGTTGAATATCCTTATGCAAAGGATGCAAAGAAATAATTTGCAACCCCAACCGAGGCAAGCACTTAGGGTGCCACGAAATGATATTATAGAAGCTGACGAAGATCCAAATGGGGATGATGAGGCTGATGATAGGGTCAGACCAAGAAGGCAGAATTATAATCCTCCTAATGGTCTCAAACTTAAGATTCCACCATTTAGAGGAAGTAGTTCACCTGAGGAATACTTGGAGTGGATTCAGAAGGTTGAAAAGGTGTTTGAATGGTATGAATATTCTGAAGAAAGGAAGTGCAAGGTGGCAGCACTTGAGTTTACAGATTATGCTCTTTTATGGTGGGAAAACGTAAAGATTCAGAGGAGAAGGGATGGAGAGGAGGAGATTGCAACATGGGCAACTATGAAAAGAGTGATGAAGAAGAGATTTGTTCCTGATTACTATAAACAGGAGCTATACATCAGACTTCAGACTTTGCGACAGGGATCTTTGACTGTGGAAGAGTATGTGAAAGAGTTTGAATTGCTGCTGATTCGATGTGAATTGATGGAACCTCAAGAGCAAACAATAGCTAGATTTCTTGGAGGGTTGAGGAAGGATATAGCTAATGTTGTTGAGTTACAACCGTACATCTTCCTTGAGGAAGTTATAAAGCTTGCAACTCGTGTAGAGAGGCAGCAGAGACGAGGAGGTGTCCGAACTAGTGTAACTACGTCAAGTGCGACAAGGGCTGTTTCTATGCCTACACGAACATGGAGCACACCTAAACGAGATGAGAAGGTGGAGTTTAGCAAGGGGAATACCAGTTTTGATTCTTTGAAGGGAAAGGAGAAGGTGACAGAACCTCAACACCCTAGGAGGTCTCGGGACATCAAGTGCTTCAAGTGCTTGGGACATGGGCATATTGCTTCGGAATGTCCAAATAAAAGGGTGATGATTTTGCATGGGGATCATGGAGAGCTGATCAGTGGAGATGAGGTTGAAACTGAAGACGAAGATCAGGTACAAGTGGCGGAACAAGAAGAGGATTTCGAACCAGTGAAGGGAGATTCGTTGGTTGTTCAACGGGTTCTGAATGCACAAATTGACGTTAGTGATGAGCAACGCGAGAACATCTTTCATACTCGATGTCAGATTCGAGATAAGGTGTGCGGGATGATCATTGATAATGGAAGTTGCACTAATGTTGCGTCAACTACCTTGGTGGAGAAATTGGGTTTAAATACCCTTCCACATCCCAGACCCTATAGTTTGCGATGGCTGAATGAGAATGGGGAGATTCGGGTGACAAAGCAAGTTCGTATACCTTTTTCCATTAAAACCTATCATGACGAGGTTTATGTGATGTTGCACCAATGTCAGCTAGCCATTTGTTGTTGGTCGTCCATGGCAGTTTGATAAGGATGTGACCTACAATGGACGAAAGAACACTTATTCTTTTATGCTGAATGGAAAGAAGGTGAACTTGTTACCACTGAGTTCTCAACAAGTTAGAGAGGATCAGTTACGAAGCCAACAAAAGGAAGGTGACATCACGAAAGGGGCTGTTGTTAGCCAAAAAAGGAGACATCAAACAAGCATTAGCCGCAACAGGGATTGTTTTCATGGTCTAGGCAAAAGCAAACTACTACAAGTAGAAGGATTGGACTTACCAAGACAGATTAAGGAATTACTTGAAGAATTTAAAGATGTGTTTCCAGATGAATTACCTAAAGGATTACCACCTATTCGTGGTATTGAGCATCAAATTGATTTGGTGCCGGGAGCTTCACTTCCTAATAGACTAGCATACAGATGTAATCCAGAGGAAGCAAAAAAAGATTCAAAGGCAGGTCGGTGAGCTCTTAGAGAAGGGCTATGTGCGAGAATCACTTAGTCCATGTTCCGTACCTACTTTGCTTGTTCCGAAGAAAGATGGTACCATGAGGATGTGTATGGACAGCCGTGCTATCAACAAAATAACAGTTAAGTATCGATTTTCTATTACCCAGACTTGATGATTTGCTTGATGAGTTGCATGGTGCTGTATTGTTTTCTAAAGTCGATTTTCAAATCGTACTTGGATTACCAAGAACACAACGTGGGAAGGATTTAATAATGGTGGTGGCTGATCGATTCTCCAAAATTTCCCATTTCATTCCTTGTATGAAAAACTGACGATGCAGTACATGTTTGCTGATTTGTTCTTTCAAGAGATTGTTCGTTTGCATAGAATTCCTAAAAGCATTGTCTCTGATTGTGATACAAAGTTCTTAAGCCACTTTTGGAAGACTCTTTGGAGGAAACTTGGAACAAAGTTACTTTTCAGTACGGCATGTCATCCACAAACTGATGGACAAACTGAGGTAGTAAACCGAACTTTATCTTCTTTGTTACGAGCTGTTATACATAAGAATTTGAAGAGTTGGGATACTTGTTTGCCGATTGTGGAGTTTGCATATAATCGTAGTGTGCATGGGGCTACAAAAATTTTCACCATTTGAGGTTGTCTATGGCTTTTATCCTTGTGTTCCTATTGATCTTGTTCATATTCCAATTGATGAGAGGACATCTATGGATGGAATTAGAAAGGCAGAATTGATGAAGAAACTACATTGAGCAGGTTCGACTACATATTGAGGAGAAAACAACAAAGTATGCTAAACAAGCTAACAAGGGGCGAAAGATGGTCAGTTTGAACCTGGAGATCTTGTTTGGATTCATATTAGCAAGGGCAGATTTCCAAGCAAACGTAAGTCCAAGTTGATGCCAAGAGCTGACGGTCCATTTCGTATTATAGAGAAGGTGAATGACAATGCGTATAAGGTAGATCTTCCTGGTGATTACAACAATATCAGCTACTTTTAATGTGAAAGACTTATCTCCGTACTTGGATGATGATGACGATTCTGATTTGAGGACAAATCATTTTTCAACCCCGGGCTGTTGATGTGCATCATGGGAATTATAATCCATCTCGTAAAGCTGAATCTAATATGCAAGAGGATTCATATGGTCCAATGACAAGAGCGAGAGCGAAACAACTACAACGGGCCTTGACGAATCAAATTGCAATGATTGAAGCTGCGTCGGAGTTAAAAATTAGCCAATCAGTTTGAAATTGGTTCAAGGGTGCTTATTTACCTACAATTGGAACTTGGAGATGGGAAAAGCCCTTAATGGTTCTTTTCATGCTGGGCTACTTGTATTTGGATTGATAATGCAAGTGAAGGAATTGATGCTGTTTACGGTCAGAACAGTAGATGGATTTGAACCCGAATTTGAAAGTCATCCAATGCATGTGAAAACAAGATTTATGTAGGTAAAATTCAAGTTCAGAACGTGATCTTTCTATATTGTCCAACCATGATAGCATTGGACTTTTGTGTCAAAAAGTTATGGCTGTTTTAAATTTAGTCTGCATATGTTTTAGAAATGTCAAAAAAAAACGTCTGTTAGTTAAATTTGTCTACTTGCTTTATTAAAAGTCTAGTTTTTAGGCTTGGCTTCTGTCATGTTTGAATTCACCTAACTTTGGAGGGATGTTCCAAAGATAAATATGTATCAGAATATGAAGAAAAAACACTTTTGGCCAAGATTTGAAAACTTAATTCAGAGAATTAAGAGCTGTTCTTCCAAATTCGTTTTGTGAAGAACCCTACCTGACTTATCACTCTTCAATCACAAAGAGTGTGGCGTCGAAATCCTAGATTGATCTTTGTGGCGTCCAGATCGACTTATCAAAGTATCATTCTAGTCTATCTCCATCTTATTTACCTTAAATCACTACAATCCAGCCTAAATACCAAAAGAAAGACAACACAACCAGACCCATCCTTCATCCATTTTCATTATAATCATTGTTGCCGATTTTGAATCATTCACGGCACATCATTTTACGTCCAAGAACGGCTTAAACGCCCTCTATGGGTCGGGGATAGGCTTCCCATCCAGTTTTCTTAAAAACTGGCAAACAGGGTCTTTTTTAGTCAAATTCCCAAGACTAAGTCGATCATGTTCTTTATGGAATTGTGGCCATAAATCATGAATTACACGATGCACATCTCCACTAGGATGCGTCTCAAGGGTCAATAAAAGATTATCTAAAGACCCCTTACTCAGGCCATCCTTAATGAATTGTATTTTATCTTCACGGTTTACAGATACCATTCCTAAAGAACGACATGTCGCATTACAAGTCCATCTGGCACATCTGTGACAGACTTTCAGTCGTTTTGCACGACGTTTCTTTGCAAAAGTGCTTTTACCTGTTCCAGGCATGTGTGAAATGAAAGAATTGGAGGACTCACCTGATAATCAAACCTTTGCTTCAATCAGCCAACGAATATCTTCAGGAATTCCATGGTTCATTAACAACCTCAATCTTTCACACCTAGCACGGTAAATTTTTGTAATCGCATTCTGAGGCAGAGCGGGAAAATACTTTTTCAATTTTTCAAGAGTGGTGTCCATCTTCAAATGAGAATTGGATGGGAGATTCAAAGAAAGAAGAAAGAGCAGAGAATTGCACAATTATATACACAGATATCAGTTATCATGGGAAACTGAAAGAACCGACTTAAGAGTCACGGAGTACCGTTATCCGCCATTTGACCAGGATGAGAGAAACTAGCAAAACAAAAGATACACCAAAACAAACACAAAAAAATGTGAGAAAAAGAATCAATCTTTATATACAGGATCACTCAATTTAGTAGAGTCATTTTCAATTGAAAAATTGTCAAAATAAACTTTCAACCGATGCCCATTTACCTTGAAAACATTGCCATTCTTTGGATTCTCGATATTCACAGGCCCCATTTAGATACACATGTTTGACAATAAAAGGACCGCTCCATCTTGATCTTAGTTTTCCAGGAAATAAATGGAGTTGAGAATTATAAAGCAAGACTTTTTACCAACATTGAATGTTTTTCTCAGTATTTTCTTGTCATGAAACTCTTTGAGTCTTTGCTTTATGAATTCTTGAATTTTCATATACATCATTTCTAATTTCCTCAAGCTCATTTATTTTGCAATTTTCGCAGCTGACTAGCATCATCAATGTTTGAATTGAAAGCTTAATAGCCCAATAAGCTTTATGTTCAATTTTTCCACAGGCAAGTGACAAGGTTTTCCATAGACTAGTCTTAATGACATACCTAATGATGTTTTATATGCAGTTCGATAAGCCCAAAGTGCATCATTAAGTCTTAATGACCAGTCTTTTCCGATTAGGGTTCACCGTTTTCTCCAAGATCTGTTTGATCTCCTAATTAGCAAGCTCTACTTGTCCACTTGTCTGAGGATGATAAGGGGTGGCAACTTTGTGTGTGATTCCATATTTCTTCATTAAAAGAAGCAAATGGCTTGTTGCAGAAATGTGTTCCACCATCACTTATTATGGCTCGAGGGAT
>NC_133296.1:9053332-9099247 GCF_005239225.2 Populus alba | reverse complement strand
ATAATGGTGATGGTGGTTTTAAGGATGAGACCATAGGCTATCGGGAAGCTTTTCGGCAGCCTATAAACCAAAGGGATTTCATGTATTTTGATGAGTTGTTATGGCAAAAGAGAAGGAGGATTCAAAAGGAGAAGGTGGTATCAAAGGGACAGAAATAAAGAGATTGGTGTTCTAAAAAAAGAATCCAAGAGTCTATCTCGTATTCTCGGGGAGATGAAGCAAGAACTTGATGTGTTAACGGGCAGCAGTCAATGCGCGGCAAGCTTCAAAAAGAGAGGAGAAAAAAATGTTGCAATGATGAAATACGAAAGACAATGGGTGCTACTTTCATCCAAAGTTGTTGGCGACGATTGTTGGCAAGAAAAGAATTCCAAAGGCTTCAAAATGAGGGTAAGGAATTGTCCATTCAACTTGTTGGTGATTCGAGGACGAATCATCTTGAAGAGAGAGGGAATGATACGATCCAGCCAAGGTCAAATTCGGATTTTGACGTAAAAATGCGCATCTATCCAGTTTTACGGAAAATAGTCATAATTCTCAATCCCACCGTTGGATCGGGCTGAAATTTTACGTGGAGGCTCCTGACATGTTTTCGTACCTAGGGTTAAAATATCATGTCAATCGGAGTTCGGCAAGGCATCCAAACACGGGTCAACAGAGGCTGTACGGGTTTTGTTATTTACTTCCTTTTGACTTGTGGACTTCCTATTTGGCTAGGATTCTTTTCCTAAAAGGATGCGGCAGCTTATTTGGGAATCTCCTAATTCTACAAAGATCTTTAATGGGCTGCAACATAGTTTTCAAGTGTGGCAAGGATTCATAAATGTTTCAGAATCCTTTTCTTGCAAGGATTCCTTATTCATCCTAGCTACAAAAAGGAAAGAAGATTTCAGAACTAATTCTACCTTCAGATTTGATTCTCCTAGCTTATATAGGACTTCTAAAGGGCTACAAATCTGATCCTATCATATTTAGGATATTAAATTCGGATTTATTTATTTTAATGTTATTTTCTTCTTAGTTTAGGGTATATTTATATTATTTGGGTTTAATTGTAAGTGGGCATCATATAAGTCCACATAAGGGGTCCATTAGGGTTTATTTTAGTTTGCAGTCACTATAAATAAGGGCATAACCAGACATGTAAGAAGACAATTCAGATTAATAAAAACTTCTTGTTTGCCGCACTTTGTGTGTGTGTGTGTGTGTTGGTGAGATAATCTCCCTTCCATGGTTCTTTAAAGAACTGAAAACGACTTATCGAAGAACAACTGTCTTCGTGGCGTCATCCTTATACTTCTCGTTCGCGAATCAATATTCGTTGGGTGGGGTCTCCGTTTTCAATAGTGTTGGTGCCTAGGTACAAGTTAGATGTCACACTCCTATCAAACCTGATTTACTTGGCTTTCCGGGAATTGGTGTCTTTGCATGTGGGTTGCGTGACCACGTGATCACGAGGTTCGCATCATTTGGTATCAGAGCTTGGCTCCATTAATCAGGTTATATCCTTCTGAAATTTTCGTTTCTTGTTGTTTCCGCAAAAAAAAAAAAAAAAAAAATTCCTTGGTGTCCAATTTCTTCTTCTCTTGATTTGATATCATATAAAAAAAAAAAAAGTTATTTCATTTGGTTCCTGAACAAAATATATCAGTTGCATTAAAACAAAAGAAAAAAAATTTCTTTTTATACATAAGTCAGCTTACCAAAAAAACAAAAGAAAAAAAAAGGAAAAAAAAAAAAAAACAAAGAAAAAGTCATTTGTTTGTTTCTGCTGCCAGAAAACTAAACAAAGGAAAATTTGATCAAATCAACTCAGAATGAGCTCAAATTTGATTCTGTTGTTACTGGGACCCTAATCGCACCACATATTGATTTTGGGGTCAATTGGATATCGTTTTCTTTGGGTTTCAAATTCGGGTCTGATTAGGTGTGATTCATAACGTTTTTGCGTCAGTCTATTAAACCTTATTGTAAATTGCTCAAACTTTATATTCTGTCTATTTCGGTTGGTAGAGCGCTATATCTGAAATTTTAGCTCAATTGGACATCATTGACTTTAGGTTCCAGATCCGGACTTAACTCGTCGTACACGAGTCTGTTTTGCGTCAACTTTTTAAATTCACTTTCTTTCTGTTGCTTTCGTTTCTTGCCATTTAGTTTCATCATATCCAACGTATCTGGGTGTTGTTTCATCATTTTTCATATTTTGTTTCTGTTTTTTTTATTCGAGTCTTCAGTTTCGTTCATATTTCGGATAGACTCGCTTGCTACTCGCGAGACTATCATCACAGTTTCGTTTTGCTTGTTTTCTGGTTTTTATTGCTTCTTGAGTCATATATATAGATATATTTGGATTGCGCTTCCAAGTTGGTTTTATTTGGTGTTGGTTTCAGTTTTGCAAGAACCGTAAGAAGGTGAGACGAGAGGTGTGAGCGTGTGAGGACATTCAGAGTGTTTGAGTGAAACACGAGCGACGTGAGGATATATATTTTTTTTTCACTAACCAATTTTTGCAGGTAAATATCATGTCAGAACAAAACAACACACCGCGCCCTCCCGATGTAGAGCTTAAATTCCAAATGCAAGCCTGACGAAGATGATGGAAAGAATGAATTTCACGATGGGGAACGTGTGTGACAGACTTGAGAAGGTGGCAATACATGGTAACATGGCTGGAACATGTACCCAAGATGTGAGGAAGGGTGGTGCTGAATTGAAATCAAACCATGGCAGTGGGGCTGAAAGGCCAAAGTGGATGATTATGAGGAGGACGTTGATGATAATGGTGATGGTGGTTTTAAGGATGAGACCATAGGCTATCGGGAAGCTTTTCGGCAGCCTATAAACCAAAGGATTTCATGTATTTTGATGAGTTGTTATGGCAAAAGAGAAGGAGGATTCAAAAGGAGAGGTGGTATCAAAGGACAGAAATAAAGAGATTGGTGTTCTAAAAAAAGAATCCAAGAGTCTATCTCGTATTCTCGGGGAGATGAAGCAAGAACTTGATGTGTTAACGGCAGCAGTCAATGCGCGGCAAGCTTCAAAAAGAGAGGAGAAAAAATGTTGCAATGATGAAATACGAAAGACAATGGGTGCTACTTTCATCCAAAGTTGTTGGCGACGATTGTTGGCAAGAAAAGAATTCCAAAGGCTTCAAAATGAGGGTAAGGAATTGTCCATTCAACTTGTTGGTGATTCGAGGACGAATCATCTTGAAGAGAGAGGAATGATACGATCCAGCCAAGGTCAAATTCGGATTTTGACGTAAAATGCGCATCTATCCAGTTTTACGGAAATAGTCATAATTCTCAATCCCACCGTTGGATCGGGCTGAAATTTTACGTGGAGGCTCCTGACATGTTTTCGTACCTAGGGTTAAAATATCATGTCAATCGGAGTTCGGCAAGGCATCCAAACACGGGTCAACAGAGGCTGTACGGGTTTTGTTATTTACTTCCTTTTGACTTGTGGACTTCCTATTTGGCTAGGATTCTTTTCCTAAAAGGATGCGGCAGCTTATTTTGGGAATCTCCTAATTCTACAAAGATCTTTAATGGGCTGCAACATAGTTTTCAAGTGTGGCAAGGATTCATAAATGTTTCAGAATCCTTTTCTTGCAAGGATTCCTTATTCATCCTAGCTACAAAAAAGGAAAGAAGATTTCAGAACTAATTCTACCTTCAGATTTGATTCTCCTAGCTTATATAGGACTTCTAAAGGGCTACAAATCTGATCCTATCATATTTAGGATATTAAATTCGGATTTATTTATTTTAATGTTATTTTCTTCTTAGTTTAGGGTATATTTATATTATTTGGGTTTAATTGTAAGTGGGCATCATATAAGTCCACATAAGGGGTCCATTAGGGTTTATTTTAGTTTGCAGTCACTATAAATAAGGGCATAACCAGACATGTAAGAAGACAATTCAGATTAATAAAACTTCTTGTTTGCCGCACTTTGTGTGTGTGTGTGTGTTGGTGAGATAATCTCCCTTCCATGGTTCTTTAAAGAACTGAAAACGACTTATCGAAGAACAACTGTCTTCGTGGCGTCATCCTTATACTTCTCGTTCGCGAATCAATATTCGTTGGGTGGGGGTCTCCGTTTTCAATAGTGTTGGTGCCTAGGTACAAGTTAGATGTCACACTCCTATCAAACCTGATTTACTTGGCTTTCCGGGAATTGGTGTCTTTGCATGTGGGTTGCGTGACCACGTGATCACGAGGTTCGCATCATTTGGTATCAGAGCTTGGCTCCATTAATCAGGTTATTATCCTTCTGAAATTTTCGTTTCTTGTTGTTTCCGCAAAAAAAAAAAAAAAAAAAAATTCCTTGGTGTCCAATTTCTTCTTCTCTTGATTTGATATCATATAAAAAAAAAAAAAAAGTTATTTCATTTGGTTCCTGAACAAAATATATCAGTTGCATTAAAACAAAAGAAAAAAAAAGTCAGACCAAAAAAAAAAAAAAAAAAAAAAAAAAAAAAAAAAAAAACAAAGAAAAAGTCATTTGTTTGTTTCTGCTGCAGAAAACTAAACAAAGGAAAATTTGATCAAATCAACTCAGAATGAGCTCAAATTTGATTCTGTTGTTACTGGGACCCTAATCGCACCACATATTGATTTTGGGGTCAATTGGATATCGTTTTCTTTGGGTTTCAAATTCGGGTCTGATTAGGTGTGATTCATAACGTTTTTGCGTCAGTCTATTAAACCTTATTGTAAATTGCTCAAACTTTATATTCTGTCTATTTCGGTTGGTAGAGCGCTATATCTGAAATTTTAGCTCAATTGGACATCATTGACTTTAGGTTCCAGATCCGGACTTAACTCGTCGTACACGAGTCTGTTTTGCGTCAACTTTTTAAATTCACTTTCTTTCTGTTGCTTTCGTTTCTTGCCATTTAGTTTCATCATATCCAACGTATCTGGGTGTTGTTTCATCATTTTTCATATTTTGTTTCTGTTTTTTTTATTCGAGTCTTCAGTTTCGTTCATATTTCGGATAGACTCGCTTGCTACTCGCGAGACTATCATCACAGTTTCGTTTTGCTTGTTTTCTGGTTTTTATTGCTTCTTGAGTCATATATATAGATATATTTGGATTGCGCTTCCAAGTTGGTTTTATTTGGTGTTGGTTTCAGTTTTGCAAGAACCGTAAGAAGGTGAGACGAGAGGTGTGAGCGTGTGAGGACATTCAGAGTGTTTGAGTGAAACACGAGCGACGTGAGGATATATATTTTTTTTCACTAACCAATTTTTGCAGGTAAATATCATGTCAGAACAAAACAACACACCGCGCCCTCCCGATGTAGAGCTTAAATTCCAAATGCAAGCCTGACGAAGATGATGGAAAGAATGAATTTCACGATGGGGAACGTGTGTGACAGACTTGAGAAGGTGGCAATACATGGTAACATGGCTGGAACATGTACCCAAGATGTGAGGAAGGGTGGTGCTGAATTGAAATCAAACCATGGCAGTGGGGCTGAAAGGCCAAAGTGGGATGATTATGAGGAGGACGTTGATGATAATGGTGATGGTGGTTTTAAGGATGAGACCATAGGCTATCGGGAAGCTTTTCGGCAGCCTATAAACCAAAGGGATTTCATGTATTTTGATGAGTTGTTATGGCAAAAGAGAAGGAGGATTCAAAAGGAGAGGTGGTATCAAAGGGACAGAAATAAAGAGATTGGTGTTCTAAAAAAAGAATCCAAGAGTCTATCTCGTATTCTCGGGGAGATGAAGCAAGAACTTGATGTGTTAACGGCAGCAGTCAATGCGCGGCAAGCTTCAAAAAGAGAGGAGAAAAAATGTTGCAATGATGAAATACGAAAGACAATGGGTGCTACTTTCATCCAAAGTTGTTGGCGACGATTGTTGGCAAGAAAAGAATTCCAAAGGCTTCAAAATGAGGGTAAGGAATTGTCCATTCAACTTGTTGGTGATTCGAGGACGAATCATCTTGAAGAGAGAGGGAATGATACGATCCAGCCAAGGTCAAATTCGGATTTTGACGTAAAATGCGCATCTATCCAGTTTTACGGAAATAGTCATAATTCTCAATCCCACCGTTGGATCGGGCTGAAATTTTACGTGGAGGCTCCTGACATGTTTTCGTACCTAGGGTTAAAATATCATGTCAATCGGAGTTCGGCAAGGCATCCAAACACGGGTCAACAGAGGCTGTACGGGTTTTGTTATTTACTTCCTTTTGACTTGTGGACTTCCTATTTGGCTAGGATTCTTTTCCTAAAAGGATGCGGCAGCTTATTTTGGGAATCTCCTAATTCTACAAAGATCTTTAATGGGCTGCAACATAGTTTTCAAGTGTGGCAAGGATTCATAAATGTTTCAGAATCCTTTTCTTGCAAGGATTCCTTATTCATCCTAGCTACAAAAAGGAAAGAAGATTTCAGAACTAATTCTACCTTCAGATTTGATTCTCCTAGCTTATATAGGACTTCTAAAGGGCTACAAATCTGATCCTATCATATTTAGGATATTAAATTCGGATTTATTTATTTTAATGTTATTTTCTTCTTAGTTTAGGGTATATTTATATTATTTGGGTTTAATTGTAAGTGGGCATCATATAAGTCCACATAAGGGGTCCATTAGGGTTTATTTTAGTTTGCAGTCACTATAAATAAGGGCATAACCAGACATGTAAGAAGACAATTCAGATTAATAAAACTTCTTGTTTGCCGCACTTTGTGTGTGTGTGTGTGTTGGTGAGATAATCTCCCTTCCATGGTTCTTTAAAGAACTGAAAACGACTTATCGAAGAACAACTGTCTTCGTGGCGTCATCCTTATACTTCTCGTTCGCGAATCAATATTCGTTGGGTGGGGTCTCCGTTTTCAATAGTGTTGGTGCCTAGGTACAAGTTAGATGTCACACTCCTATCAAACCTGATTTACTTGGCTTTCCGGGAATTGGTGTCTTTGCATGTGGGTTGCGTGACCACGTGATCACGAGGTTCGCATCATTTGGTATCAGAGCTTGGCTCCATTAATCAGGTTATATCCTTCTGAAATTTTCGTTTCTTGTTGTTTCCGCAAAAAAAAAAAAAAAAAAAAATTCCTTGGTGTCCAATTTCTTCTTCTCTTGATTTGATATCATATAAAAAAAAAAAAAGTTATTTCATTTGGTTCCTGAACAAAAATATATCAGTTGCATTAAAACAAAAGAAAAAAAATTTCTTTTTAGGAAAGAAAAAAAAAAAAAAGAAAAAAAAAAACAAAGAAAAAGTCATTTGTTTGTTTCTGCTGCAGAAAACTAAACAAAGGAAAATTTGATCAAATCAACTCAGAATGAGCTCAAATTTGATTCTGTTGTTACTGGGACCCTAATCGCACCACATATTGATTTTGGGGTCAATTGGATATCGTTTTCTTTGGGTTTCAAATTCGGGTCTGATTAGGTGTGATTCATAACGTTTTTGCGTCAGTCTATTAAACCTTATTGTAAATTGCTCAAACTTTATATTCTGTCTATTTCGGTTGGTAGAGCGCTATATCTGAAATTTTAGCTCAATTGGACATCATTGACTTTAGGTTCCAGATCCGGACTTAACTCGTCGTACACGAGTCTGTTTTGCGTCAACTTTTTAAATTCACTTTCTTTCTGTTGCTTTCGTTTCTTGCCATTTAGTTTCATCATATCCAACGTATCTGGGTGTTGTTTCATCATTTTTCATATTTTGTTTCTGTTTTTTTTATTCGAGTCTTCAGTTTCGTTCATATTTCGGATAGACTCGCTTGCTACTCGCGAGACTATCATCACAGTTTCGTTTTGCTTGTTTTCTGGTTTTTATTGCTTCTTGAGTCATATATATAGATATATTTGGATTGCGCTTCCAAGTTGGTTTTATTTGGTGTTGGTTTCAGTTTTGCAAGAACCGTAAGAAGGTGAGACGAGAGGTGTGAGCGTGTGAGGACATTCAGAGTGTTTGAGTGAAACACGAGCGACGTGAGGATATATATTTTTTTTCACTAACCAATTTTTGCAGGTAAATATCATGTCAGAACAAAACAACACACCGCGCCCTCCCGATGTAGAGCTTAAATTCCAAATGCAAGCCTGACGAAGATGATGGAAAGAATGAATTTCACGATGGGGAACGTGTGTGACAGACTTGAGAAGGTGGCAATACATGGTAACATGGCTGGAACATGTACCCAAGATGTGAGGAAGGGTGGTGCTGAATTGAAATCAAACCATGGCAGTGGGGCTGAAAGGCCAAAGTGGGATGATTATGAGGAGGACGTTGATGATAATGGTGATGGTGGTTTTAAGGATGAGACCATAGGCTATCGGGAAGCTTTTCGGCAGCCTATAAACCAAAGGGATTTCATGTATTTTGATGAGTTGTTATGGCAAAAGAGAAGGAGGATTCAAAAGGAGAGGTGGTATCAAAGGGACAGAAATAAAGAGATTGGTGTTCTAAAAAAAGAATCCAAGAGTCTATCTCGTATTCTCGGGGAGATGAAGCAAGAACTTGATGTGTTAACGGCAGCAGTCAATGCGCGGCAAGCTTCAAAAAGAGAGGAGAAAAAATGTTGCAATGATGAAATACGAAAGACAATGGGTGCTACTTTCATCCAAAGTTGTTGGCGACGATTGTTGGCAAGAAAAGAATTCCAAAGGCTTCAAAATGAGGGTAAGGAATTGTCCATTCAACTTGTTGGTGATTCGAGGACGAATCATCTTGAAGAGAGAGGGAATGATACGATCCAGCCAAGGTCAAATTCGGATTTTGACGTAAAATGCGCATCTATCCAGTTTTACGGAAATAGTCATAATTCTCAATCCCACCGTTGGATCGGGCTGAAATTTTACGTGGAGGCTCCTGACATGTTTTCGTACCTAGGGTTAAAATATCATGTCAATCGGAGTTCGGCAAGGCATCCAAACACGGGTCAACAGAGGCTGTACGGGTTTTGTTATTTACTTCCTTTTGACTTGTGGACTTCCTATTTGGCTAGGATTCTTTTCCTAAAAGGATGCGGCAGCTTATTTTGGGAATCTCCTAATTCTACAAAGATCTTTAATGGGCTGCAACATAGTTTTCAAGTGTGGCAAGGATTCATAAATGTTTCAGAATCCTTTTCTTGCAAGGATTCCTTATTCATCCTAGCTACAAAAAGGAAAGAAGATTTCAGAACTAATTCTACCTTCAGATTTGATTCTCCTAGCTTATATAGGACTTCTAAAGGGCTACAAATCTGATCCTATCATATTTAGGATATTAAATTTCGGATTTATTTATTTTAATGTTATTTTCTTCTTAGTTTAGGGTATATTTATATTATTTGGGTTTAATTGTAAGTGGGCATCATATAAGTCCACATAAGGGGTCCATTAGGGTTTATTTTAGTTTGCAGTCACTATAAATAAGGGCATAACCAGACATGTAAGAAGACAATTCAGATTAATAAAACTTCTTGTTTGCCGCACTTTGTGTGTGTGTGTGTGTTGGTGAGATAATCTCCCTTCCATGGTTCTTTAAAGAACTGAAAACGACTTATCGAAGAACAACTGTCTTCGTGGCGTCATCCTTATACTTCTCGTTCGCGAATCAATATTCGTTGGGTGGGGGTCTCCGTTTTCAATAGTGTTGGTGCCTAGGTACAAGTTAGATGTCACACTCCTATCAAACCTGATTTACTTGGCTTTCCGGGAATTGGTGTCTTTGCATGTGGGTTGCGTGACCACGTGATCACGAGGTTCGCATCATTTGGTATCAGAGCTTGGCTCCATTAATCAGGTTATATCCTTCTGAAATTTTCGTTTCTTGTTGTTTCCGCAAAAAAAAAAAAAAAAAAAAATTCCTTGGTGTCCAATTTCTTCTTCTCTTGATTTGATATCATATAAAAAAAAAAAAGTTATTTCATTTGGTTCCTGAACAAAATATATCAGTTGCATTAAAACAAAAGAAAAAAAAAAGGAAAAAAAGAAAAAAAAAAAAACAAAGAAAAAGTCATTTGTTTGTTTCTGCTGCAGAAAACTAAACAAAGGAAAATTTGATCAAATCAACTCAGAATGAGCTCAAATTTGATTCTGTTGTTACTGGGACCCTAATCGCACCACATATTGATTTTGGGGTCAATTGGATATCGTTTTCTTTGGGTTTCAAATTCGGGTCTGATTAGGTGTGATTCATAACGTTTTTGCGTCAGTCTATTAAACCTTATTGTAAATTGCTCAAACTTTATATTCTGTCTATTTCGGTTGGTAGAGCGCTATATCTGAAATTTTAGCTCAATTGGACATCATTGACTTTAGGTTCCAGATCCGGACTTAACTCGTCGTACACGAGTCTGTTTTGCGTCAACTTTTTAAATTCACTTTCTTTCTGTTGCTTTCGTTTCTTGCCATTTAGTTTCATCATATCCAACGTATCTGGGTGTTGTTTCATCATTTTTCATATTTTGTTTCTGTTTTTTTTATTCGAGTCTTCAGTTTCGTTCATATTTCGGATAGACTCGCTTGCTACTCGCGAGACTATCATCACAGTTTCGTTTTGCTTGTTTTCTGGTTTTTATTGCTTCTTGAGTCATATATATAGATATATTTGGATTGCGCTTCCAAGTTGGTTTTATTTGGTGTTGGTTTCAGTTTTGCAAGAACCGTAAGAAGGTGAGACGAGAGGTGTGAGCGTGTGAGGACATTCAGAGTGTTTGAGTGAAACACGAGCGACGTGAGGATATATATTTTTTTTTTCACTAACCAATTTTTGCAGGTAAATATCATGTCAGAACAAAACAACACACCGCGCCCTCCCGATGTAGAGCTTAAATTCCAAATGCAAGCCTGACGAAGATGATGGAAAGAATGAATTTCACGATGGGGAACGTGTGTGACAGACTTGAGAAGGTGGCAATACATGGTAACATGGCTGGAACATGTACCCAAGATGTGAGGAAGGGTGGTGCTGAATTGAAATCAAACCATGGCAGTGGGGCTGAAAGGCCAAAGTGGGATGATTATGAGGAGGACGTTGATGATAATGGTGATGGTGGTTTTAAGGATGAGACCATAGGCTATCGGGAAGCTTTTCGGCAGCCTATAAACCAAAGGGATTTCATGTATTTTGATGAGTTGTTATGGCAAAAGAGAAGGAGGATTCAAAAGGAGAGGTGGTATCAAAGGGACAGAAATAAAGAGATTGGTGTTCTAAAAAAAGAATCCAAGAGTCTATCTCGTATTCTCGGGGAGATGAAGCAAGAACTTGATGTGTTAACGGCAGCAGTCAATGCGCGGCAAGCTTCAAAAAGAGAGGAGAAAAAAATGTTGCAATGATGAAATACGAAAGACAATGGGTGCTACTTTCATCCAAAGTTGTTGGCGACGATTGTTGGCAAGAAAAGAATTCCAAAGGCTTCAAAATGAGGGTAAGGAATTGTCCATTCAACTTGTTGGTGATTCGAGGACGAATCATCTTGAAGAGAGAGGGAATGATACGATCCAGCCAAGGTCAAATTCGGATTTTGACGTAAAATGCGCATCTATCCAGTTTTACGGAAATAGTCATAATTCTCAATCCCACCGTTGGATCGGGCTGAAATTTTACGTGGAGGCTCCTGACATGTTTTCGTACCTAGGGTTAAAATATCATGTCAATCGGAGTTCGGCAAGGCATCCAAACACGGGTCAACAGAGGCTGTACGGGTTTTGTTATTTACTTCCTTTTGACTTGTGGACTTCCTATTTGGCTAGGATTCTTTTCCTAAAAGGATGCGGCAGCTTATTTTGGGAATCTCCTAATTCTACAAAGATCTTTAATGGGCTGCAACATAGTTTTCAAGTGTGGCAAGGATTCATAAATGTTTCAGAATCCTTTTCTTGCAAGGATTCCTTATTCATCCTAGCTACAAAAAGGAAAGAAGATTTCAGAACTAATTCTACCTTCAGATTTGATTCTCCTAGCTTATATAGGACTTCTAAAGGGCTACAAATCTGATCCTATCATATTTAGGATATTAAATTCGGATTTATTTATTTTAATGTTATTTTCTTCTTAGTTTAGGGTATATTTATATTATTTGGGTTTAATTGTAAGTGGGCATCATATAAGTCCACATAAGGGGTCCATTAGGGTTTATTTTAGTTTGCAGTCACTATAAATAAGGGCATAACCAGACATGTAAGAAGACAATTCAGATTAATAAAACTTCTTGTTTGCCGCACTTTGTGTGTGTGTGTGTGTTGGTGAGATAATCTCCCTTCCATGGTTCTTTAAAGAACTGAAAACGACTTATCGAAGAACAACTGTCTTCGTGGCGTCATCCTTATACTTCTCGTTCGCGAATCAATATTCGTTGGGTGGGGGTCTCCGTTTTCAATAGTGTTGGTGCCTAGGTACAAGTTAGATGTCACACTCCTATCAAACCTGATTTACTTGGCTTTCCGGGAATTGGTGTCTTTGCATGTGGGTTGCGTGACCACGTGATCACGAGGTTCGCATCATTTGGTATCAGAGCTTGGCTCCATTAATCAGGTTATATCCTTCTGAAATTTTCGTTTCTTGTTGTTTCCGCAAAAAAAAAAAAAAAAAAAAAAAAATTCCTTGGTGTCCAATTTCTTCTTCTCTTGATTTGATATCATATAAAAAAAAAAAAAGTTATTTCATTTGGTTCCTGAACAAAATATATCAGTTGCATTAAAACAAAAGAAAAAAAAAAGGAAAGAAAAAAAAAAAAACAAAGAAAAAGTCATTTGTTTGTTTCTGCTGCAGAAAACTAAACAAAGGAAAATTTGATCAAATCAACTCAGAATGAGCTCAAATTTGATTCTGTTGTTACTGGGACCCTAATCGCACCACATATTGATTTTGGGGTCAATTGGATATCGTTTTCTTTGGGTTTCAAATTCGGGTCTGATTAGGTGTGATTCATAACGTTTTTGCGTCAGTCTATTAAACCTTATTGTAAATTGCTCAAACTTTATATTCTGTCTATTTCGGTTGGTAGAGCGCTATATCTGAAATTTTAGCTCAATTGGACATCATTGACTTTAGGTTCCAGATCCGGACTTAACTCGTCGTACACGAGTCTGTTTTGCGTCAACTTTTTAAATTCACTTTCTTTCTGTTGCTTTCGTTTCTTGCCATTTAGTTTTCATCATATCCAACGTATCTGGGTGTTGTTTCATCATTTTTCATATTTTGTTTCTGTTTTTTTTATTCGAGTCTTCAGTTTCGTTCATATTTCGGATAGACTCGCTTGCTACTCGCGAGACTATCATCACAGTTTCGTTTTGCTTGTTTTCTGGTTTTTATTGCTTCTTGAGTCATATATATAGATATATTTGGATTGCGCTTCCAAGTTGGTTTTATTTGGTGTTGGTTTCAGTTTTGCAAGAACCGTAAGAAGGTGAGACGAGAGGTGTGAGCGTGTGAGGACATTCAGAGTGTTTGAGTGAAACACGAGCGACGTGAGGATATATATTTTTTTTCACTAACCAATTTTTGCAGGTAAATATCATGTCAGAACAAAACAACACACCGCGCCCTCCCGATGTAGAGCTTAAATTCCAAATGCAAGCCTGACGAAGATGATGGAAAGAATGAATTTCACGATGGGGAACGTGTGTGACAGACTTGAGAAGGTGGCAATACATGGTAACATGGCTGGAACATGTACCCAGATGTGAGGAAGGGTGGTGCTGAATTGAAATCAAACCATGGCAGTGGGGCTGAAAGGCCAAAGTGGGATGATTATGAGGAGGACGTTTGATGATAATGGTGATGGTGGTTTTAAGGATGAGACCATAGGCTATCGGGAAGCTTTTCGGCAGCCTATAAACCAAAGGGATTTCATGTATTTTGATGAGTTGTTATGGCAAAAGAGAAGGAGGATTCAAAAGGAGAGGTGGTATCAAAGGGACAGAAATAAAGAGATTGGTGTTCTAAAAAAAGAATCCAAGAGTCTATCTCGTATTCTCGGGGAGATGAAGCAAGAACTTGATGTGTTAACGGCAGCAGTCAATGCGCGGCAAGCTTCAAAAAGAGAGGAGAAAAAATGTTGCAATGATGAAATACGAAAGACAATGGGTGCTACTTTCATCCAAAGTTGTTGGCGACGATTGTTGGCAAGAAAAGGAATTCCAAAGGCTTCAAAATGAGGGTAAGGAATTGTCCATTCAACTTGTTGGTGATTCGAGGACGAATCATCTTGAAGAGAGAGGGAATGATACGATCCAGCCAAGGTCAAATTCGGATTTTGACGTAAAATGCGCATCTATCCAGTTTTACGGAAATAGTCATAATTCTCAATCCCACCGTTGGATCGGGCTGAAATTTTACGTGGAGGCTCCTGACATGTTTTCGTACCTAGGGTTAAAATATCATGTCAATCGGAGTTCGGCAAGGCATCCAAACACGGGTCAACAGAGGCTGTACGGGTTTTGTTATTTACTTCCTTTTGACTTGTGGACTTCCTATTTGGCTAGGATTCTTTTCCTAAAAGGATGCGGCAGCTTATTTTGGGAATCTCCTAATTCTACAAAGATCTTTAATGGGCTGCAACATAGTTTTCAAGTGTGGCAAGGATTCATAAATGTTTCAGAATCCTTTTCTTGCAAGGATTCCTTATTCATCCTAGCTACAAAAAGGAAAGAAGATTTCAGAACTAATTCTACCTTCAGATTTGATTCTCCTAGCTTATATAGGACTTCTAAAGGGCTACAAATCTGATCCTATCATATTTAGGATATTAAATTCGGATTTATTTATTTTAATGTTATTTTCTTCTTAGTTTAGGGTATATTTATATTATTTGGGTTTAATTGTAAGTGGGCATCATATAAGTCCACATAAGGGGTCCATTAGGGTTTATTTTAGTTTGCAGTCACTATAAATAAGGGCATAACCAGACATGTAAGAAGACAATTCAGATTAATAAAACTTCTTGTTTGCCGCACTTCGTGTGTGTGTGTGTGTGTTGGTGAGATAATCTCCCTTCCATGGTTCTTTAAAGAACTGAAAACGACTTATCGAAGAACAACTGTCTTCGTGGCGTCATCCTTATACTTCTCGTTCGCGAATCAATATTCGTTGGGTGGGGGTCTCCGTTTTCAATAGTGTTGGTGCCTAGGTACAAGTTAGATGTCACACTCCTATCAAACCTGATTTACTTGGCTTTCCGGGAATTGGTGTCTTTGCATGTGGGTTGCGTGACCACGTGATCACGAGGTTCGCATCATTTGGTATCAGAGCTTGGCTCCATTAATCAGGTTATATCCTTCTGAAATTTTCGTTTCTTGTTGTTTCCGCAAAAAAAAAAAAAAAAAAAAAAATTCCTTGGTGTCCAATTTCTTCTTCTCTTGATTTGATATCATATAAAAAAAAAAAAAGTTATTTCATTTGGTTCCTGAACAAAATATATCAGTTGCATTAAAACAAAAGAAAAAAAAAAGGAAAGAAAAAAAAAAAAAAACAAAGAAAAAGTCATTTGTTTGTTTCTGCTGCAGAAAACTAAACAAAGGAAAATTTTGATCAAATCAACTCAGAATGAGCTCAAATTTGATTCTGTTGTTACTGGGACCCTAATCGCACCACATATTGATTTTGGGGTCAATTGGATATCGTTTTCTTTGGGTTTCAAATTCGGGTCTGATTAGGTGTGATTCATAACGTTTTTGCGTCAGTCTATTAAACCTTATTGTAAATTGCTCAAACTTTATATTCTGTCTATTTCGGTTGGTAGAGCGCTATATCTGAAATTTTAGCTCAATTGGACATCATTGACTTTAGGTTCCAGATCCGGACTTAACTCGTCGTACACGAGTCTGTTTTGCGTCAACTTTTTAAATTCACTTTCTTTCTGTTGCTTTCGTTTCTTGCCATTTAGTTTCATCATATCCAACGTATCTGGGTGTTGTTTTCATCATTTTTCATATTTTGTTTCTGTTTTTTTTATTCGAGTCTTCAGTTTCGTTCATATTTCGGATAGACTCGCTTGCTACTCGCGAGACTATCATCACAGTTTCGTTTTGCTTGTTTTCTGGTTTTTATTGCTTCTTGAGTCATATATATAGATATATTTGGATTGCGCTTCCAAGTTGGTTTTATTTGGTGTTGGTTTCAGTTTTGCAAGAACCGTAAGAAGGTGAGACGAGAGGTGTGAGCGTGTGAGGACATTCAGAGTGTTTGAGTGAAACACGAGCGACGTGAGGATATATATTTTTTTTTCACTAACCAATTTTTGCAGGTAAATATCATGTCAGAACAAAACAACACACCGCGCCCTCCCGATGTAGAGCTTAAATTCCAAATGCAAGCCTGACGAAGATGATGGAAAGAATGAATTTCACGATGGGGAACGTGTGTGACAGACTTGAGAAGGTGGCAATACATGGTAACATGGCTGGAACATGTACCCAAGATGTGAGGAAGGGTGGTGCTGAATTGAAATCAAACCATGGCAGTGGGGCTGAAAGGCCAAAGTGGGATGATTATGAGGAGGACGTTGATGATAATGGTGATGGTGGTTTTAAGGATGAGACCATAGGCTATCGGGAAGCTTTTCGGCAGCCTATAAACCAAAGGGATTTCATGTATTTTGATGAGTTGTTATGGCAAAAGAGAAGGAGGATTCAAAAGGAGAGGTGGTATCAAAGGGACAGAAATAAAGAGATTGGTGTTCTAAAAAAAGAATCCAAGAGTCTATCTCGTATTCTCGGGGAGATGAAGCAAGAACTTGATGTGTTAACGGCAGCAGTCAATGCGCGGCAAGCTTCAAAAAGAGAGGAGAAAAAATGTTGCAATGATGAAATACGAAAGACAATGGGTGCTACTTTCATCCAAAGTTGTTGGCGACGATTGTTGGCAAGAAAAGAATTCCAAAGGCTTCAAAATGAGGGTAAGGAATTGTCCATTCAACTTGTTGGTGATTCGAGGACGAATCATCTTGAAGAGAGAGGGAATGATACGATCCAGCCAAGGTCAAATTCGGATTTTGACGTAAAATGCGCATCTATCCAGTTTTACGGAAATAGTCATAATTCTCAATCCCACCGTTGGATCGGGCTGAAATTTTACGTGGAGGCTCCTGACATGTTTTCGTACCTAGGGTTAAAATATCATGTCAATCGGAGTTCGGCAAGGCATCCAAACACGGGTCAACAGAGGCTGTACGGGTTTTGTTATTTACTTCCTTTTGACTTGTGGACTTCCTATTTGGCTAGGATTCTTTTCCTAAAAGGATGCGGCAGCTTATTTTGGGAATCTCCTAATTCTACAAAGATCTTTAATGGGCTGCAACATAGTTTTCAAGTGTGGCAAGGATTCATAAATGTTTCAGAATCCTTTTTCTTGCAAGGATTCCTTATTCATCCTAGCTACAAAAAGGAAAGAAGATTTCAGAACTAATTCTACCTTCAGATTTGATTCTCCTAGCTTATATAGGACTTCTAAAGGGCTACAAATCTGATCCTATCATATTTAGGATATTAAATTCGGATTTATTTATTTTAATGTTATTTTCTTCTTAGTTTAGGGTATATTATATTATTTGGTTTAATTGTAAGTGGGCATCATATAAGTCCACATAAGGGGTCCATTAGGGTTTATTTTTAGTTTGCAGTCACTATAAATAAGGGCATAACCAGACATGTAAGAAGACAATTCAGATTAATAAAACTTCTTGTTTGCCGCACTTTGTGTGTGTGTGTGTGTTGGTGAGATAATCTCCCTTCCATGGTTCTTTAAAGAACTGAAAACGACTTATCGAAGAACAACTGTCTTCGTGGCGTCATCCTTATACTTCTCGTTCGCGAATCAATATTCGTTGGGTGGGGGGTCTCCGTTTTCAATAGTGTTGGTGCCTAGGTACAAGTTAGATGTCACACTCCTATCAAACCTGATTTACTTGGCTTTCCGGGAATTGGTGTCTTTGCATGTGGGTTGCGTGACCACGTGATCACGAGGTTCGCATCATTTGGTATCAGAGCTTGGCTCCATTAATCAGGTTATATCCTTCTGAAATTTTCGTTTCTTGTTGTTTCCGCAAAAAAAAAAAAAAAAAAATTCCTTGGTGTCCAATTTCTTCTTCTCTTGATTTGATATCATATATATAAAAAAAAAAAAGTTATTTCATTTGGTTCCTGAACAAAATATATCAGTTGCATTAAAACAAAAGAAAAAAAAAGGAAAAAAAAAAACAAAAGAAAAAAAAAAAAAAAAACAAAGAAAAAGTCATTTGTTTGTTTCTGCTGCAGAAAACTAAACAAAGGAAAATTTTGATCAAATCAACTCAGAATGAGCTCAAATTTGATTCTGTTGTTACTGGGACCCTAATCGCACCACATATTGATTTTGGGGTCAATTGGATATCGTTTTCTTTGGGTTTCAAATTCGGGTCTGATTAGGTGTGATTCATAACGTTTTTGCGTCAGTCTATTAAACCTTATTGTAAATTGCTCAAACTTTATATTCTGTCTATTTCGGTTGGTAGAGCGCTATATCTGAAATTTTAGCTCAATTGGACATCATTGACTTTAGGTTCCAGATCCGGACTTAACTCGTCGTACACGAGTCTGTTTTGCGTCAACTTTTTAAATTCACTTTCTTTCTGTTGCTTTTCGTTTCTTGCCATTTAGTTTCATCATATCCAACGTATCTGGGTGTTGTTTCATCATTTTTCATATTTTGTTTCTGTTTTTTTTATTCGAGTCTTCAGTTTCGTTCATATTTCGGATAGACTCGCTTGCTACTCGCGAGACTATCATCACAGTTTCGTTTTGCTTGTTTTTCTGGTTTTTATTGCTTCTTGAGTCATATATATAGATATATTTGGATTGCGCTTCCAAGTTGGTTTTATTTGGTGTTGGTTTCAGTTTTTGCAAGAACCGTAAGAAGGTGAGACGAGAGGTGTGAGCGTGTGAGGACATTCAGAGTGTTTGAGTGAAACACGAGCGACGTGAGGATATATATTTTTTTTTCACTAACCAATTTTTGCAGGTAAATATCATGTCAGAACAAAAACAACACACCGCGCCCTCCCGATGTAGAGCTTAAATTCCAAATGCAAGCCTGACGAAGATGATGGAAAGAATGAATTTCACGATGGGGAACGTGTGTGACAGACTTGAGAAGGTGGCAATACATGGTAACATGGCTGGAACATGTACCCAAGATGTGAGGAAGGGTGGTGCTGAATTGAAATCAAACCATGGCAGTGGGGCTGAAAGGCCAAAGTGGGATGATTATGAGGAGGACGTTGATGATAATGGTGATGGTGGTTTTAAGGATGAGACCATAGGCTATCGGGAAGCTTTTCGGCAGCCTATAAACCAAAGGGATTTCATGTATTTTGATGAGTTGTTATGGCAAAAGAGAAGGAGGATTCAAAAGGAGAGGTGGTATCAAAGGGACAGAAATAAAGAGATTGGTGTTCTAAAAAAAGAATCCAAGAGTCTATCTCGTATTCTCGGGGAGATGAAGCAAGAACTTGATGTGTTAACGGCAGCAGTCAATGCGCGGCAAGCTTCAAAAAGAGAGGAGAAAAAATGTTGCAATGATGAAATACGAAAGACAATGGGTGCTACTTTCATCCAAAGTTGTTGGCGACGATTGTTGGCAAGAAAAGAAATTCCAAAGGCTTCAAAATGAGGGTAAGGAATTGTCCATTCAACTTGTTGGTGATTCGAGGACGAATCATCTTGAAGAGAGAGGGAATGATACGATCCAGCCAAGGTCAAATTCGGATTTTGACGTAAAATGCGCATCTATCCAGTTTTACGGAAATAGTCATAATTCTCAATCCCACCGTTGGATCGGGCTGAAATTTTACGTGGAGGCTCCTGACATGTTTTCGTACCTAGGGTTAAAATATCATGTCAATCGGAGTTCGGCAAGGCATCCAAACACGGGTCAACAGAGGCTGTACGGGTTTTGTTATTTACTTCCTTTTGACTTGTGGACTTCCTATTTGGCTAGGATTCTTTTCCTAAAAGGATGCGGCAGCTTATTTTGGGAATCTCCTAATTCTACAAAGATCTTTAATGGGCTGCAACATAGTTTTCAAGTGTGGCAAGGATTCATAAATGTTTCAGAATCCTTTTCTTGCAAGGATTCCTTATTCATCCTAGCTACAAAAAGGAAAGAAGATTTCAGAACTAATTCTACCTTCAGATTTGATTCTCCTAGCTTATATAGGACTTCTAAAGGGCTACAAAATCTGATCCTATCATATTTAGGATATTAAATTCGGATTTATTTATTTTAATGTTATTTTTCTTCTTAGTTTAGGGTATATTTATATTATTTGGGTTTAATTGTAAGTGGGCATCATATAAGTCCACATAAGGGGTCCATTAGGGTTTATTTTAGTTTGCAGTCACTATAAATAAGGGCATAACCAGACATGTAAGAAGACAATTCAGATTAATAAAACTTCTTGTTTGCCGCACTTTGTGTGTGTGTGTGTGTTGGTGAGATAATCTCCCTTCCATGGTTCTTTAAAGAACTGAAAACGACTTATCGAAGAACAACTGTCTTCGTGGCGTCATCCTTATACTTCTCGTTCGCGAATCAATATTCGTTGGGTGGGGGTCTCCGTTTTCAATAGTGTTGGTGCCTAGGTACAAGTTAGATGTCACACTCCTATCAAACCTGATTTACTTGGCTTTCCGGGGAATTGGTGTCTTTGCATGTGGGTTGCGTGACCACGTGATCACGAGGTTCGCATCATTTGGTATCAGAGCTTGGCTCCATTAATCAGGTTATATCCTTCTGAAATTTTCGTTTCTTGTTGTTTCCGCAAAAAAAAAAAAAAAAAAATTCCTTGGTGTCCAATTTCTTCTTCTCTTGATTTGATATCATATAAAAAAAAAAAAAAGTTATTTCATTTGGTTCCTGAACAAAATATATCAGTTGCATTAAAACAAAAGAAAAAAAAAAGGAAAGAAAAAAAAAAAAAAAAAACAAAGAAAAGTCATTTGTTTGTTTCTGCTGCAGAAAACTAAACAAAGGAAAATTTGATCAAATCAACTCAGAATGAGCTCAAATTTGATTCTGTTGTTACTGGACCCTAATCGCACCACATATTGATTTTGGGGTCAATTGGATATCGTTTTCTTTGGGTTTCAAATTCGGGTCTGATTAGGTGTGATTCATAACGTTTTTTGCCTCAGTCTATTAAACCTTATTGTAAATTGCCTCAAACTTTATATTCTGTCTATTTCGGTTGGTAGAGCGCTATATCTGAAATTTTAGCTCAATTGGACATCATTGACTTTAGGTTCCAGATCCGGACTTAAACTCGTCTACACGAGTCTGTTTTGCGTAACTTTTTAAATTCACTTTCTTTTGTTGCTTTCGTTTCTTGCCATTTAGTTGTCATCATATCCAACGTATCTGGTGTTGTTTCATCATTTTTCATATTTTGTTTCTGTTTTTTTATTCGAGTCTTCAGTTTCGTTCATATTTCGGATAGACTCGCTTGCTACTCGCGGAGACTATCATCACAGTTTCGTTTTGCTTGTTTTTCTGGTTTTATTGCTTCTTGAGTCATATATATAGATATGGATAGCCTGGTCTAGAGAGAGGTTAGAGAGAGGTTAGAGAGGAAAGATTCAAAGGGGCGGTGCTCCAACAGCCATATCTCCGGCGACCACCGTTGGATCAAGCCAAGATTTGGTTAGGTTGTGAACTGAACTATTGTCTACATTCTGACCGGAGGGATCTGCTAAAGCTTCCGTCGTTTAAGAAATCTGGACAATTGAAATTTTCTGGAAACCCCCTAGTGCTGTCAGAGTCGCCGTGCCCGTTTTGCCTTGTTAGACGTTGGATCCAGACTATTTTTGGTATGTTGTGAACATCTATATTGCCTACATTCTGTCAGAGGGATCGTCCATATTGGATTCCTCCTGCGGAAGCCAGCCATTTGAATATTTCTGGAGAAATCCTTCTCGGCAATAGTCAGAGCCGCGCATATTTCTCCTTCTTCACCGTTGGATCAAGCTTATTTTTGGATATGTGATGCATCGGATGATACACATTCTGAACGGTGGAGATTAGAAATTAAGCCTCCAGCAACGTTGTCTACATGTTCAACAGAAGGTCGTCATTCTCAGGTCAGTTTCGGTATAATTAAGATCTGCGGCGATCCAACTGTTAAACTGTGCTGATTTTTGAATATGTTATACATAACATGTGTATCTTCCTTTTGAACCGTTGGGATGTTTGAACTGATCGGTGTTCCAATCATAGTGCTGGTCGCTTATTAGCTTCCTTGGACTGAGTTTTTTCTAAGTATTTGTATGCTGCCAAATTGTCTTTGGTGTTCTGCTGTCAAATTTGTCCAATGGTTAGCTCTGACATTTGAACAACACAATGGAGGTTAAATCTGGACATACTTTACTATTAGAGCTCCAAGACATGCTAAATAGTCATGACATGAATCCTGTGTTGGGTTCTAAAGGTGATGAGTTGAAGGTTGGGTCTAAGCAACAAGAACAGCTACACCTTAGCCCCAAATTGAATTTTTTAAATGCTTTGAAGGGCTCTGATGTGATGAAAATAAGGGTAGGATGTCCCTTGATATGAATCCAGTCCGTAACTTGCATTTTGCTCCCCCCGCAATAACTGATGGTCGTGTGACAGTAGCTCCTCCACTTGATGTGTTTGAGGATGGCTGTGAACTTTGGAATCCACTCTAGTTGGTTCATTTTCGTGGGTCAGAAATACCCTATCCTGTTGTTAATTCTTATTGCTAAAAGAAATGGGCTCCCACGGTCTATCCGAAGTTTTATCTTCTGATAATGGGATTCTTTCTCTTTCACTTTTGATTCTGTCGATCGCGCCACTAATGTTCTGGAGAGAGCCCCATGGCACATGGCCAACAGACCTTTGGTGCTTAAAACGTTGGCATCCGAACAATGCAATTTTGAAAGATGATCTGGGGATAGAGTTCCGGTATGGGTTAAGCTCTACAATGTTCCTCTCGAGTTATTGGACTGTTAAGGGCTGAGTTAGTGTAGCGAGTGCTTATTGGGTTCCCCTTCATGCTGACCTTACTACATTGTTGCGTAAAAGGCTTAGCTACGCAAGAGTTTGCGTTGAGATAGAAGCTTCGAAAACGCTGGTTGAAGGAATACGACCTTCGCTGGTCCAAATGGGTTATTCATAACAATTTCAGCGGATTATGAATGGATTCCTTCAAGGTGCAATAATTGCAATGTTCTTTGGACATTACCACAGCGATATGTGCTACAAGTAAAGTTGATGATCGTAACAATGGGGGGCAGAGGGGCAAAAGGAAAATAGGAGCTGTGAACTCTAAACATGCAGATAATAAGCAGAATCAGCTTCAATGGCAGGTAGTTGGTAAACGAAATAAGGGTGTTTACGATTGGTGGAGAATGATTGTTTGCATCTAAAAGAGCTTAATTCGTAATGAAGAATGTTGTTTAGCATCTGCTTTACAGAGTGCTGATTGTAATACGAATGAATCTGCGACATTAGATGTGCCCAATGCTGGTTGTTATGAAGATGAAAATCCTACCTCTCCTCTTATTTTTGAAGAGCTTTACGAGCAGACATGGTGCCGGAGGAAAGGGGTCATGCATGTACTTCTTTAGATCAAAGTTCAACCATCTGTAATGCAACCATGAACCCCTGTTAGTCATGAGGTGAATGTTGATATTGAGTTATGGGAGGTGGTACAAGGTAAGGAAGATGATGATAAGGAGTCGACGTCACTGATCCCAAACAAGTCCGCAAAGTCCGATTTCTTCTGACGGGGAAAACTTTTATTAATCAGTTAGCTAGCAAGGCTAGAGACTCTCTAGAAAAAAGAAAAACGGGTTCTCCAGGCTTTTCAAAGAAGAGTAAGAAATCTGGCTCCCTCGAGGGGGGCAAGTCAAGGTAATCCGTGTGTTGATGTTTGGTACTCCTCTCTATTTCCCTATGATTATTGGATGTTGGAATGTTAGAGGTTTGAATGATCCCATAAAGCATTCAGAACTGCGTTCAGCTCATCCATCAAGAGGAGATGGTTTTTTTTTTTGGTTTGGTTGAAACTCGGGTTAGAGACAGGAATAAAGATAATGTTTCGCAACTTCTTCTGCGTAATTGGTCATTCTTGTATAATTTATGATTTCTCTTGTCGTGGTCGTATTTGGGTTTGTTGGAATGCTGATTTGGTGAAGGTGGACGTTCTGGGAATGTCAGACCAGGCTATCCATGTTTCTGTCATGATATTAGCTACCAATATCTGTTTTTAATACTTCAATCATTTACCGGAGACAATAATGCATCTGTACGTGAGGCTTTATGGTCTGATATTGTGAGTCGTAGTGATGGATGGGAGTCAACCCCATGGATTCTTATGGGCGGCACTTTAATGCTATCCGCAACCAGTCAGAGAGGTTAGGGGGGTCTTCTACGTGGGCTGGTTCATATGGACAGATTGGAAACATGTATACGTGAAGCGAAAGTGGATGATCTTCGGTATTCAGGTATGCATTATACTTGGACAACCAATGTCCTGAGAATATGATTATGCGGAAAAACTAGATAGAGTGCTTGTGAATGAGAAGTGGAATATGCGCTTCCATTGTCGGAAGCGAGATTCTTGCCTGCTGGTATGTCAGATCATTCTCCCATGGTGGTAAAAAGTCACTGGCAATGTTCAGAACATAAAGAAACCATTCAGATTCTTCGATATGTGGATGGATCATGACGAGTTCATGCCCTTGGTGAAGAAAGTATGGGATCAGCATTCAGGAGGGGGTGTCCAATGTATCAACTGTGTTGCAAACTAAGGAAGCTAAAGCAGGAACTTAAACATTTCAATAAGACTCACTTCTCCAATATTTCCGATAGAGTCAAAGATGCAAAAGATCACATGGATAGGGCTCAACAAGCTCTGCATACAGCGCCTGAGGATCCAACATTGCGTATGCGAGAAAGAGATGCTGTTCGTAACTATGCTTCTACTGTCAGGGCGGAAGAGTGTTTTTTTGCAGACAAAAGGCAAGGATACAATGGCTTAGCTTGGGGGATCAGAATACTAGCTACTTTCACAAAATCAGTAAATGGTAGACAGAATAGAAATAAGCTTCTCTCGGTTACAAGGGAGGATGGAGAAGTCGCTGAAGGACACGAGGCAGTCAAATCAGAAGTAATTGCATACTTCCAGCGTGTATTGGGAGTGAAACAGATGCCTAGGGTCCTGAACGAGGAAGTGATGCAATCGGCAATTATTACAAATTGTCGGCAACTCAACAGCATGTACTAGCACAAGATGTCACAAGAGAGGAGATTAAGCATGCTATGTTTAGTTTGAAAACAACAAAGCTCCTGGTCCAGATGGCTTCAACGCAGGTTTCTTCAAAAGAATGTGGCACATAGTGGGGAAGATGTAATCAACGCTGTTAGCTCCTTCTTCCAGACTCGTAGAATGCTTAAAGAAATGAATGCTACATCCATTTCCCTTATCCCTAAAGTTGCTAATCCTACGAGGTTGACAGATTTTCGTCCTATATCTTGCTGCAATACAGTATACAAATGCATCGCGAAGATTCTAGCTGGGAGAATGAAAGTTGTTTTACCATCCTTAGTAGGTCCGTATCAAACAGCTTTTATCTCTGGACGGAGAATCAGCGACAATATTCTTTTTGTCTCAGGAACTAATGAAAGGCTATCACACAAACTACGGGTCCTGCTCGTTGTGCTATGAAAAGCAGACCTGATGAAGGCTTATGACTCTGTTCGGTGGGATTTCGTTGATGCTACGTTGATAAAAATGGGATTCCCTAGAACAGTCATTGATTGGATCATGGTTTGTGTTACATCATGTCAATTCTCAATCAACGTCAACGGTGAACTTGCGGGTTACTTCCAAGGGGGGAGAGGGCTGAGACAAGGTGATCCATTATCTCCATATTTGTTTGTCCTATGCATGGAAATCCTGTCAGGGCTGTTCTGGCAATATGAGTGCCAACCAAAACTTCAAGTTCCACTGGAGATGCAAGAAGGACAGAATTTCTCATCTTTTTGCTTTGCCGACGACTTGATGATATTCAGCAAAGGGGATGTACATTCAATCCGTATGATCAAAAATGTACTCACAGAGTTTTCAGGTTCTATCAGGTCTATATCCAAATCCAAACAAAAGTGACATCTTCTTGAGCGGTTCGTTAGGAGCTGAGAGGGAACAGATTATCAATATTCTTGGGTTTAGAGAGGGGGAGCTTCCTATGAAATATTTGGGAGTGCCTCTTATCTCGTCCAGACTAAAGGCTGTTAATTGTAAGGGCCTCGTGGATCGAATTACGCCAAAGTTCGACATTGGACCTGTAGAACACTCTCTTTCGCAGGGCGAGTACAACTGATTAACTCAGTCTTATTCTCCATCCAGGTCTATTGGGCATCTCTATTCCTATTACCTGGGGAAGTAGTGAAAAATGTTGAGCAAATTATGAGATCCTTTCTTTGGTCAGGTTCAGATATGAGCACTACCAGGGCTAAAGTGGCTTGGGATCAGGTATGTCTTCCAAAAAAAGGAGGGGGGCTAGGCATAAAAAGGATAGCAGAATGGAACAAGATTGCCTTGTTGAAAACATATTTGGAACTTGTGCAATGACTCAGATGGCTCAATCTGGTCTACTTGGATCAGATCCAATCTCTTGCGAGGTAGGAATTTCTGGACAATCAAGGCGCCAGGAAGCTGCTCTTGGGCTTGGGGAAAGATTCTAAAGCTCAGATCCTTAGCATGGCCGAAGATGAAGCACGTCATCGGAGATGGAATGACAAACCTCTCTATGGTTTGAACAATTGGCATCCTCACAGCCCGCTCGCTGATACCTACGGTGAACGTTTCATCTATGATTCAGGTATGGAACACAACGCGAGAGTGAACGTGCTGATTAATAACTTAGAATGAGAATTCCTATCACTCATGCTATTGGCTGGCACCCCATTTTAGAAGCTATTCCTTCCACCTCTACTCCTAAGGGGCAAAAGGATGAGATTGTTTGGTTGGATTCGCCAAATCAGAGTTTCTCAGTCAAAGTAAGCTTGGGAACAACTAAGAATTCATCATCAAATGGTTGATTGGCATGACATCGTGTGGTTCAAGAATGCTGTCCCCAAGACATGCATTTCTTCTTTGGGTGGCTATCCAACGGAAACTCTCAACGCAGGATAGACTTCATCGGTTTGGTATTCATGGTCCCAATAGGTGCTCACTCTGTCTCTGCAATAATGAAGATTCACAACCACTTGTTCTTTGAATGCTCCTTTGCGAAAGCATTATGGTGGAATGTTTGTGATAGATGCGACATTCCAAGAATGACAAAAAGCTTGGATGAATGGATTCGATTGGCCACTGTCTCTTGGCATGGAAAAAGTTTCGTCAACTTTTCTCGTAAACTGGGTTTCGCAGCTACAGTGTATTGTATCTGGCAAGAACGGAATGCAAGGATCTTTGCAGATGTGTCTAAAGCTTCGAATTTGGTTTTTGATCAAATCGAATGTATCATTCGCGATAAGCTTGTTTTTGATGAGGAATGTTCAACAAACAGATGAAAACATAAGGATCCAAGACTTTGGAGGGTCAATAACATGGACTCTTAATTTGATGTTTAGCTGGTTGTTTTTGTACCCCTAGCATATCTAGTTGGTCCAAGTTTTTGTTTTGTTGTGGCTAGCCTGTAGCCATTTGTTGGTTTTCGTTTCTGTCCTCATTGTAAATCTTGGGTATGCCCATTATATTCTTTGTAATCAGGGTATATTTTTTAATTGTACATCAAGTTAAGGTCCATTAGGTTTGCCAATAAATACATAAAGAAACAAAGTTCAGGTTTGGTTTGTGTGTGTGTGTCGAGTATCCTTAGTTCGCGAATGTTGGGTGGGGGTCTTCCGTTTTCATTTGGTGCCTACGATTTAAATTGATGTGGGTTGCGTGAGAGGTTCGCATCATTTGGTATCAGAGCTTGGCTCCATTAATCAGGTTATTATCCTTCTGAAATTTTCGGTTGTTTCCGCAAAAAAAAAAAAAAAAAGGTGTGATTTGATATCATATAAAAAAAAAAAATTTTTCATTTGGTTCCTGAACAAAATATATCAGTTGCATTAAAACAAAAGAAAAAAAAAAGAAAAAAAAAAAAAAAAAAGAAAAAAGTCATTTGTTTGTTTCTGCTGCAGAAAACTAAACAAAGGAAAATTTGATCAAAATCAACTCAGAATGAGCTCAAATTTGATTCTGTTGTTACTGGGACCCTAATCGCACCACATATTGATTTTGGGGGTCAATTGGATATCGTTTTTCTTTGGGTTTCAAATTCGGGTCTGATTAGGTGTGATTCATAACGTTTTTGCGTCAGTCTATTAAACCTTATTGTAAATTGCTCAAACTTTATATTCTGTCTATTTCGGTTGGTAGAGCGCTATATCTGAAATTTTAGCTCAATTGGACATCATTGACTTTAGGTTCCAGATCCGGACTTAACTCGTCGTACACGAGTCTGTTTTTGCGTCAACTTTTTAAATTCACTTTCTTTCTGTTGCTTTCGTTTCTTGCCATTTAGTTTCATCATATCCAACGTATCTGGGTGTTGTTTCATCATTTTTCATATTTTGTTTCTGTTTTTTTTATTCGAGTCTTCAGTTTCGTTCATATTTCGGATAGACTCGCTTGCTACTCGCGAGACTATCATCACAGTTTCGTTTTGCTTGTTTTCTGGTTTTTATTGCTTCTTGAGTCATATATATAGATATATTTTGGATTGCGCTTCCAAGTTGGTTTTATTTGGTGTTGGTTTCAGTTTGCAAGAACCGTAAGAAGGTGAGACGAGAGGTGTGAGCGTGTGAGGACATTCAGAGTGTTTGAGTGAAACACGAGCGACGTGAGGATATATATTTTTTTTTTCACTAACCAATTTTTGCAGGTAAATATCATGTCAGAACAAAACAACACACCGCGCCCTCCCGATGTAGAGCTTAAATTCCAAATGCAAGCCTGACGAAGATGATGGAAAGAATGAATTTCACGATGGGGAACGTGTGTGACAGACTTGAGAAGGTGGCAATACATGGTAACATGGCTGGAACATGTACCCAAGATGTGAGGAAGGGTGGTGCTGAATTGAAATCAAACCATGGCAGTGGGGCTGAAAGGCCAAAGTGGGATGATTATGAGGAGGACGTTGATGATAATGGTGATGGTGGTTTTAAGGATGAGACCATAGGCTATCGGGAAGCTTTTCGGCAGCCTATAAACCAAAGGGATTTCATGTATTTTGATGAGTTGTTATGGCAAAAGAGAAGGAGGATTCAAAAGGAGAGGTGGTATCAAAGGGACAGAAATAAAGAGATTGGTGTTCTAAAAAAAAGAATCCAAGAGTCTATCTCGTATTCTCGGGGAGATGAAGCAAGAACTTGATGTGTTAACGGCAGCAGTCAATGCGCGGCAAGCTTCAAAAAGAGAGGAGAAAAAATGTTGCAATGATGAAATACGAAAGACAATGGGTGCTACTTTCATCCAAAGTTGTTGGCGACGATTGTTGGCAAGAAAAGAATTCCAAAGGCTTCAAAATGAGGGTAAGGAATTGTCCATTCAACTTGTTGGTGATTCGAGGACGAATCATCTTGAAGAGAGAGGGAATGATACGATCCAGCCAAGGTCAAATTCGGATTTTGACGTAAAATGCGCATCTATCCAGTTTTACGGAAATAGTCATAATTCTCAATCCCACCGTTGGATCGGGCTGAAATTTTACGTGGAGGCTCCTGACATGTTTTCGTACCTAGGGTTAAAATATCATGTCAATCGGAGTTCGGCAAGGCATCCAAACACGGGTCAACAGAGGCTGTACGGGTTTTGTTATTTACTTCCTTTTGACTTGTGGACTTCCTATTTGGCTAGGATTCTTTTCCTAAAAGGATGCGGCAGCTTATTTTGGGAATCTCCTAATTCTACAAAGATCTTTAATGGGCTGCAACATAGTTTTCAAGTGTGGCAAGGATTCATAAATGTTTCAGAATCCTTTTCTTGCAAGGATTCCTTATTCATCCTAGCTACAAAAAGGAAAGAAGATTTCAGAACTAATTCTACCTTCAGATTTGATTCTCCTAGCTTATATAGGACTTCTAAAGGGCTACAAATCTGATCCTATCATATTTAGGATATTAAATTCGGATTTATTTATTTTAATGTTATTTTCTTCTTAGTTTAGGGTATATTTATATTATTTGGGTTTAATTGTAAGTGGGCATCATATAAGTCCACATAAGGGGTCCATTAGGGTTTATTTTAGTTTGCAGTCACTATAAATAAGGGCATAACCAGACATGTAAGAAGACAATTCAGATTAATAAAACTTCTTGTTTGCCGCACTTTGTGTGTGTGTGTGTGTTGGTGAGATAATCTCCCTTCCATGGTTCTTTAAAGAACTGAAAACGACTTATCGAAGAACAACTGTCTTCGTGGCGTCATCCTTATACTTCTCGTTCGCGAATCAATATTCGTTGGGTGGGGGTCTCCGTTTTCAATAGTGTTGGTGCCTAGGTACAAGTTAGATGTCACACTCCTATCAAACCTGATTTACTTGGCTTTCCGGGAATTGGTGTCTTTGCATGTGGGTTGCGTGACCACGTGATCACGAGGTTCGCATCATTTGGTATCAGAGCTTGGCTCCATTAATCAGGTTATATCCTTCTGAAATTTTCGTTTCTTGTTGTTTTTCCGCAAAAAAAAAAAAAAAAAAAAATTCCTTGGTGTCCAATTTCTTCTTCTCTTGATTTGATATCATATAAAAAAAAAAAAAAAAGTTATTTCATTTGGTTCCTGAACAAAATATATCAGTTGCATTAAAACAAAAGAAAAAAAAAGGCTTACCAAAAAAAAACAAAAGAAAAAAAAAAAAAAAAAAAAAAAAACAAAGAAAAAGTCATTTGTTTGTTTCTGCTGCAGAAAACTAAACAAAGGAAAATTTGATCAAATCAACTCAGAATGAGCTCAAATTTGATTCTGTTGTTACTGGGACCCTAATCGCACCACATATTGATTTTGGGGTCAATTGGATATCGTTTTCTTTGGGTTTTCAAATTCGGGTCTGATTAGGTGTGATTCATAACGTTTTTGCGTCAGTCTATTAAACCTTATTGTAAATTGCTCAAACTTTATATTCTGTCTATTTCGGTTGGTAGAGCGCTATATCTGAAATTTTAGCTCAATTGGACATCATTGACTTTAGGTTCCAGATCCGGACTTAACTCGTCGTACACGAGTCTGTTTTGCGTCAACTTTTTAAATTCACTTTCTTTCTGTTGCTTTCGTTTCTTGCCATTTAGTTTCATCATATCCAACGTATCTGGGTGTTGTTTCATCATTTTTCATATTTTGTTTCTGTTTTTTTTATTCGAGTCTTCAGTTTCGTTCATATTTCGGATAGACTCGCTTGCTACTCGCGAGACTATCATCACAGTTTCGTTTTGCTTGTTTTCTGGTTTTTATTGCTTCTTGAGTCATATATATAGATATATTTGGATTGCGCTTCCAAGTTGGTTTTATTTGGTGTTGGTTTCAGTTTTTGCAAGAACCGTAAGAAGGTGAGACGAGAGGTGTGAGCGTGTGAGGACATTCAGAGTGTTTGAGTGAAACACGAGCGACGTGAGGATATATATTTTTTTTTCACTAACCAATTTTTGCAGGTAAATATCATGTCAGAACAAAACAACACACCGCGCCCTCCCGATGTAGAGCTTAAATTCCAAATGCAAGCCTGACGAAGATGATGGAAAGAATGAATTTCACGATGGGGAACGTGTGTGACAGACTTGAGAAGGTGGCAATACATGGTAACATGGCTGGAACATGTACCCAAGATGTGAGGAAGGGTGGTGCTGAATTGAAATCAAAACCATGGCAGTGGGGCTGAAAGGCCAAAGTGGGATGATTATGAGGAGGACGTTGATGATAATGGTGATGGTGGTTTTAAGGATGAGACCATAGGCTATCGGGAAGCTTTTCGGCAGCCTATAAACCAAAGGGATTTCATGTATTTTGATGAGTTGTTATGGCAAAAGAGAAGGAGGATTCAAAAGGAGAGGTGGTATCAAAGGGACAGAAATAAAGAGATTGGTGTTCTAAAAAAAGAATCCAAGAGTCTATCTCGTATTCTCGGGGAGATGAAGCAAGAACTTGATGTGTTAACGGCAGCAGTCAATGCGCGGCAAGCTTCAAAAAGAGAGGAGAAAAAATGTTGCAATGATGAAATACGAAAGACAATGGGTGCTACTTTCATCCAAAGTTGTTGGCGACGATTGTTGGCAAGAAAAGAATTCCAAAGGCTTCAAAATGAGGGTAAGGAATTGTCCATTCAACTTGTTGGTGATTCGAGGACGAATCATCTTGAAGAGAGAGGGAATGATACGATCCAGCCAAGGTCAAATTCGGATTTTGACGTAAAATGCGCATCTATCCAGTTTTACGGAAATAGTCATAATTCTCAATCCCACCGTTGGATCGGGCTGAAATTTTACGTGGAGGCTCCTGACATGTTTTCGTACCTAGGGTTAAAATATCATGTCAATCGGAGTTCGGCAAGGCATCCAAACACGGGTCAACAGAGGCTGTACGGGTTTTGTTATTTACTTCCTTTTGACTTGTGGACTTCCTATTTGGCTAGGATTCTTTTCCTAAAAGGATGCGGCAGCTTATTTTGGGAATCTCCTAATTCTACAAAGATCTTTAATGGGCTGCAACATAGTTTTCAAGTGTGGCAAGGATTCATAAATGTTTCAGAATCCTTTTCTTGCAAGGATTCCTTATTCATCCTAGCTACAAAAAGGAAAGAAGATTTCAGAACTAATTCTACCTTCAGATTTGATTCTCCTAGCTTATATAGGACTTCTAAAGGGCTACAAATCTGATCCTATCATATTTAGGATATTAAATTCGGATTTATTTATTTTAATGTTATTTTCTTCTTAGTTTAGGGTATATTTATATTATTTGGGTTTAATTGTAAGTGGGCATCATATAAGTCCACATAAGGGGTCCATTAGGGTTTATTTTAGTTTGCAGTCACTATAAATAAGGGCATAACCAGACATGTAAGAAGACAATTCAGATTAATAAAACTTCTTGTTTGCCGCACTTTGTGTGTGTGTGTGTGTGTTGGTGAGATAATCTCCCTTCCATGGTTCTTTAAAGAACTGAAAACGACTTATCGAAGAACAACTGTCTTCGTGGCGTCATCCTTATACTTCTCGTTCGCGAATCAATATTCGTTGGGTGGGGGTCTCCGTTTTCAATAGTGTTGGTGCCTAGGTACAAGTTAGATGTCACACTCCTATCAAACCTGATTTACTTGGCTTTCCGGGAATTGGTGTCTTTGCATGTGGGTTGCGTGACCACGTGATCACGAGGTTCGCATCATTTGGTATCAGAGCTTGGCTCCATTAATCAGGTTATATCCTTCTGAAATTTTCGTTTCTTGTTGTTTCCGCAAAAAAAAAAAAAAAAAAAATTCCTTGGTGTCCAATTTCTTCTTCTCTTGATTTGATATCATATAAAAAAAAAAAAAAGTTATTTCATTTGGTTCCTGAACAAAATATATCAGTTGCATTAAAACAAAAGAAAAAAAAAATAAGGAAAAAAAAAAAGGAAAAAAAAAAAAAACAAAGAAAAAGTCATTTGTTTGTTTCTGCTGCAGAAAACTAAACAAAGGAAAATTTGATCAAATCAACTCAGAATGAGCTCAAATTTGATTCTGTTGTTACTGGGACCCTAATCGCACCACATATTGATTTTGGGGTCAATTGGATATCGTTTTCTTTGGGTTTCAAATTCGGGTCTGATTAGGTGTGATTCATAACGTTTTTGCGTCAGTCTATTAAACCTTATTGTAAATTGCTCAAACTTTATATTCTGTCTATTTCGGTTGGTAGAGCGCTATATCTGAAATTTTAGCTCAATTGGACATCATTGACTTTAGGTTCCAGATCCGGACTTAACTCGTCGTACACGAGTCTGTTTTGCGTCAACTTTTTAAATTCACTTTCTTTCTGTTGCTTTCGTTTCTTGCCATTTAGTTTCATCATATCCAACGTATCTGGGTGTTGTTTCATCATTTTTCATATTTTGTTTCTGTTTTTTTTTATTCGAGTCTTCAGTTTCGTTCATATTTCGGATAGACTCGCTTGCTACTCGCGAGACTATCATCACAGTTTCGTTTTGCTTGTTTTCTGGTTTTTATTGCTTCTTGAGTCATATATATAGATATATTTTGGATTGCGCTTCCAAGTTGGTTTTATTTGGTGTTGGTTTCAGTTTTGCAAGAACCGTAAGAAGGTGAGACGAGAGGTGTGAGCGTGTGAGGACATTCAGAGTGTTTGAGTGAAACACGAGCGACGTGAGGATATATATTTTTTTTTCACTAACCAATTTTTGCAGGTAAATATCATGTCAGAACAAAACAACACACCGCGCCCTCCCGATGTAGAGCTTAAATTCCAAATGCAAGCCTGACGAAGATGATGGAAAGAATGAATTTCACGATGGGGAACGTGTGTGACAGACTTGAGAAGGTGGCAATACATGGTAACATGGCTGGAACATGTACCCAAGATGTGAGGAAGGGTGGTGCTGAATTGAAATCAAACCATGGCAGTGGGGCTGAAAGGCCAAAGTGGGATGATTATGAGGAGGACGTTGATGATAATGGTGATGGTGGTTTTAAGGATGAGACCATAGGCTATCGGGAAGCTTTTCGGCAGCCTATAAACCAAAGGGATTTCATGTATTTTGATGAGTTGTTATGGCAAAAGAGAAGGAGGATTCAAAAGGAGAGGTGGTATCAAAGGGACAGAAATAAAGAGATTGGTGTTCTAAAAAAAGAATCCAAGAGTCTATCTCGTATTCTCGGGGAGATGAAGCAAGAACTTGATGTGTTAACGGCAGCAGTCAATGCGCGGCAAGCTTCAAAAAGAGAGGAGAAAAAATGTTGCAATGATGAAATACGAAAGACAATGGGTGCTACTTTCATCCAAAGTTGTTGGCGACGATTGTTGGCAAGAAAAGAATTCCAAAGGCTTCAAAATGAGGGTAAGGAATTGTCCATTCAACTTGTTGGTGATTCGAGGACGAATCATCTTGAAGAGAGAGGGAATGATACGATCCAGCCAAGGTCAAATTCGGATTTTGACGTAAAATGCGCATCTATCCAGTTTTACGGAAATAGTCATAATTCTCAATCCCACCGTTGGATCGGGCTGAAATTTTACGTGGAGGCTCCTGACATGTTTTCGTACCTAGGGTTAAAATATCATGTCAATCGGAGTTCGGCAAGGCATCCAAACACGGGTCAACAGAGGCTGTACGGGTTTTGTTATTTACTTCCTTTTGACTTGTGGACTTCCTATTTGGCTAGGATTCTTTTCCTAAAAGGATGCGGCAGCTTATTTTGGGAATCTCCTAATTCTACAAAGATCTTTAATGGGCTGCAACATAGTTTTCAAGTGTGGCAAGGATTCATAAATGTTTCAGAATCCTTTTCTTGCAAGGATTCCTTATTCATCCTAGCTACAAAAAGGAAAGAAGATTTCAGAAACTAATTCTACCTTCAGATTTGATTCTCCTAGCTTATATAGGACTTCTAAAGGGCTACAAATCTGATCCTATCATATTTAGGATATTAAATTCGGATTTATTTATTTTAATGTTATTTTCTTCTTAGTTTAGGGTATATTTATATTATTTGGGTTTAATTGTAAGTGGGCATCATATAAGTCCACATAAGGGGTCCATTAGGGTTTATTTTAGTTTGCAGTCACTATAAATAAGGGCATAACCAGACATGTAAGAAGACAATTCAGATTAATAAAACTTCTTGTTTGCCGCACTTTGTGTGTGTGTGTGTGTTGGTGAGATAATCTCCCTTCCATGGTTCTTTAAAGAACTGAAAACGACTTATCGAAGAACAACTGTCTTCGTGGCGTCATCCTTATACTTCTCGTTCGCGAATCAATATTCGTTGGGTGGGGGTCTCCGTTTTCAATAGTGTTGGTGCCTAGGTACAAGTTAGATGTCACACTCCTATCAAACCTGATTTACTTGGCTTTCCGGGAATTGGTGTCTTTGCATGTGGGTTGCGTGACCACGTGATCACGAGGTTCGCATCATTTGGTATCAGAGCTTGGCTCCATTAATCAGGTTATATCCTTCTGAAATTTTCGTTTCTTGTTGTTTCCGCAAAAAAAAAAAAAAAAAAAATTCCTTGGTGTCCAATTTCTTCTTCTCTTGATTTGATATCATATAAAAAAAAAAAAAGTTATTTCATTTGGTTCCTGAACAAAATATATCAGTTGCATTAAAACAAAAAGAAAAAAAAAAGTCAGCTTACCAAAAAAAACAAAGAAAAAAAAAAAAAGAAAAAAAAAAAACAAAGAAAAAGTCATTTGTTTGTTTCTGCTGCAGAAAACTAAACAAAGGAAAATTTGATCAAATCAACTCAGAATGAGCTCAAATTTGATTCTGTTGTTACTGGGACCCTAATCGCACCACATATTGATTTTGGGGTCAATTGGATATCGTTTTCTTTGGGTTTCAAATTCGGGTCTGATTAGGTGTGATTCATAACGTTTTTGCGTCAGTCTATTAAACCTTATTGTAAATTGCTCAAACTTTATATTCTGTCTATTTCGGTTGGTAGAGCGCTATATCTGAAATTTTAGCTCAATTGGACATCATTGACTTTAGGTTCCAGATCCGGACTTAACTCGTCGTACACGAGTCTGTTTTGCGTCAACTTTTTTAAATTCACTTTCTTTCTGTTGCTTTCGTTTCTTGCCATTTAGTTTTCATCATATCCAACGTATCTGGGTGTTGTTTCATCATTTTTCATATTTTGTTTCTGTTTTTTTTTATTCGAGTCTTCAGTTTCGTTCATATTTCGGATAGACTCGCTTGCTACTCGCGAGACTATCATCACAGTTTCGTTTTGCTTGTTTTCTGGTTTTTATTGCTTCTTGAGTCATATATATAGATATATTTGGATTGCGCTTCCAAGTTGGTTTTATTTGGTGTTGGTTTCAGTTTTGCAAGAACCGTAAGAAGGTGAGACGAGAGGTGTGAGCGTGTGAGGACATTCAGAGTGTTTGAGTGAAACACGAGCGACGTGAGGATATATATTTTTTTTTCACTAACCAATTTTTGCAGGTAAATATCATGTCAGAACAAAACAACACACCGCGCCCTCCCGATGTAGAGCTTAAATTCCAAATGCAAGCCTGACGAAGATGATGGAAAGAATGAATTTCACGATGGGGAACGTGTGTGACAGACTTGAGAAGGTGGCAATACATGGTAACATGGCTGGAACATGTACCCAAGATGTGAGGAAGGGTGGTGCTGAATTGAAATCAAACCATGGCAGTGGGGCTGAAAGGCCAAAGTGGGATGATTATGAGGAGGACGTTGATGATAATGGTGATGGTGGTTTTAAGGATGAGACCATAGGCTATCGGGAAGCTTTTCGGCAGCCTATAAACCAAAGGGATTTCATGTATTTTGATGAGTTGTTATGGCAAAAGAGAAGGAGGATTCAAAAGGAGAGGTGGTATCAAAGGGACAGAAATAAAGAGATTGGTGTTCTAAAAAAAGAATCCAAGAGTCTATCTCGTATTCTCGGGGAGATGAAGCAAGAACTTGATGTGTTAACGGCAGCAGTCAATGCGCGGCAAGCTTCAAAAAGAGAGGAGAAAAAATGTTGCAATGATGAAATACGAAAGACAATGGGTGCTACTTTCATCCAAAGTTGTTGGCGACGATTGTTGGCAAGAAAAGAATTCCAAAGGCTTCAAAATGAGGGTAAGGAATTGTCCATTCAACTTGTTGGTGATTCGAGGACGAATCATCTTGAAGAGAGAGGGAATGATACGATCCAGCCAAGGTCAAATTCGGATTTTGACGTAAAATGCGCATCTATCCAGTTTTACGGAAATAGTCATAATTCTCAATCCCACCGTTGGATCGGGCTGAAATTTTACGTGGAGGCTCCTGACATGTTTTCGTACCTAGGGTTAAAATATCATGTCAATCGGAGTTCGGCAAGGCATCCAAACACGGGTCAACAGAGGCTGTACGGGTTTTGTTATTTACTTCCTTTTGACTTGTGGACTTCCTATTTGGCTAGGATTCTTTTCCTAAAAGGATGCGGCAGCTTATTTTGGGAATCTCCTAATTCTACAAAGATCTTTAATGGGCTGCAACATAGTTTTCAAGTGTGGCAAGGATTCATAAATGTTTCAGAATCCTTTTCTTGCAAGGATTCCTTATTCATCCTAGCTACAAAAAGGAAAGAAGATTTCAGAACTAATTCTACCTTCAGATTTGATTCTCCTAGCTTATATAGGACTTCTAAAGGGCTACAAATCTGATCCTATCATATTTAGGATATTAAATTCGGATTTTATTTATTTTAATGTTATTTTCTTCTTAGTTTAGGGTATATTTATATTATTTGGGTTTAATTGTAAGTGGGCATCATATAAGTCCACATAAGGGGTCCATTAGGGTTTATTTTAGTTTGCAGTCACTATAAATAAGGGCATAACCAGACATGTAAGAAGACAATTCAGATTAATAAAACTTCTTGTTTGCCGCACTTTGTGTGTGTGTGTGTGTTGGTGAGATAATCTCCCTTCCATGGTTCTTTAAAGAACTGAAAACGACTTATCGAAGAACAACTGTCTTCGTGGCGTCATCCTTATACTTCTCGTTCGCGAATCAATATTCGTTGGGTGGGGGTCTCCGTTTTCAATAGTGTTGGTGCCTAGGTACAAGTTAGATGTCACACTCCTATCAAACCTGATTTACTTGGCTTTCCGGGAATTGGTGTCTTTGCATGTGGGTTGCGTGACCACGTGATCACGAGGTTCGCATCATTTGGTATCAGAGCTTGGCTCCATTAATCAGGTTATATCCTTCTGAAATTTTCGTTTCTTGTTGTTTCCGCAAAAAAAAAAAAAAAAAAATTCCTTGGTGTCCAATTTCTTCTTCTCTTGATTTGATATCATATAAAAAAAAAAAAAGTTATTTCATTTGGTTCCTGAACAAAATATATCAGTTGCATTAAAACAAAAGAAAAAAAATTTCTTTTTATACATAAGTCAGCTTACCAAAAAAAAACAAAAGAAAAAAAAAAGGAAAGAAAAAAAAAAAACAAAGAAAAAGTCATTTGTTTGTTTCTGCTGCAGAAAACTAAACAAAGGAAAATTTGATCAAATCAACTCAGAATGAGCTCAAATTTGATTCTGTTGTTACTGGGACCCTAATCGCACCACATATTGATTTTGGGGTCAATTGGATATCGTTTTCTTTGGGTTTCAAATTCGGGTCTGATTAGGTGTGATTCATAACGTTTTTGCGTCAGTCTATTAAACCTTATTGTAAATTGCTCAAACTTTATATTCTGTCTATTTCGGTTGGTAGAGCGCTATATCTGAAATTTTAGCTCAATTGGACATCATTGACTTTAGGTTCCAGATCCGGACTTAACTCGTCGTACACGAGTCTGTTTTGCGTCAACTTTTTAAATTCACTTTCTTTCTGTTGCTTTCGTTTCTTGCCATTTAGTTTCATCATATCCAACGTATCTGGGTGTTGTTTCATCATTTTTCATATTTTGTTTCTGTTTTTTTTATTCGAGTCTTCAGTTTCGTTCATATTTCGGATAGACTCGCTTGCTACTCGCGAGACTATCATCACAGTTTCGTTTTGCTTGTTTTCTGGTTTTTATTGCTTCTTGAGTCATATATATAGATATATTTGGATTGCGCTTCCAAGTTGGTTTTATTTGGTGTTGGTTTCAGTTTTGCAAGAACCGTAAGAAGGTGAGACGAGAGGTGTGAGCGTGTGAGGACATTCAGAGTGTTTGAGTGAAACACGAGCGACGTGAGGATATATTTTTTTTTTCACTAACCAATTTTTGCAGGTAAATATCATGTCAGAACAAAAACAACACACCGCGCCCTCCCGATGTAGAGCTTAAATTCCAAATGCAAGCCTGACGAAGATGATGGAAAGAATGAATTTCACGATGGGGAACGTGTGTGACAGACTTGAGAAGGTGGCAATACATGGTAACATGGCTGGAACATGTACCCAAGATGTGAGGAAGGGTGGTGCTGAATTGAAATCAAACCATGGCAGTGGGGCTGAAAGGCCAAAGTGGGATGATTATGAGGAGGACGTTGATGATAATGGTGATGGTGGTTTTAAGGATGAGACCATAGGCTATCGGGAAGCTTTTCGGCAGCCTATAAACCAAAGGGATTTCATGTATTTTGATGAGTTGTTATGGCAAAAGAGAAGGAGGATTCAAAAGGAGAGGTGGTATCAAAGGGACAGAAATAAAGAGATTGGTGTTCTAAAAAAAGAATCCAAGAGTCTATCTCGTATTCTCGGGGAGATGAAGCAAGAACTTGATGTGTTAACGGCAGCAGTCAATGCGCGGCAAGCTTCAAAAAGAGAGGAGAAAAAATGTTGCAATGATGAAATACGAAAGACAATGGGTGCTACTTTCATCCAAAGTTGTTGGCGACGATTGTTGGCAAGAAAAGAATTCCAAAGGCTTCAAAATGAGGGTAAGGAATTGTCCATTCAACTTGTTGGTGATTCGAGGACGAATCATCTTGAAGAGAGAGGGAATGATACGATCCAGCCAAGGTCAAATTCGGATTTTGACGTAAAATGCGCATCTATCCAGTTTTACGGAAATAGTCATAATTCTCAATCCCACCGTTGGATCGGGCTGAAATTTTACGTGGAGGCTCCTGACATGTTTTCGTACCTAGGGTTAAAATATCATGTCAATCGGAGTTCGGCAAGGCATCCAAACACGGGTCAACAGAGGCTGTACGGGTTTTGTTATTTACTTCCTTTTGACTTGTGGACTTCCTATTTGGCTAGGATTCTTTTCCTAAAAGGATGCGGCAGCTTATTTTGGGGAATCTCCTAATTCTACAAAGATCTTTAATGGGCTGCAACATAGTTTTCAAGTGTGGCAAGGATTCATAAATGTTTCAGAATCCTTTTCTTGCAAGGATTCCTTATTCATCCTAGCTACAAAAGGAAAGAAGATTTCAGAACTAATTCTACCTTCAGATTTGATTCTCCTAGCTTATATAGGACTTCTAAAGGGCTACAAATCTTGATCCTATCATATTTAGGATATTAAAATTCGGATTTATTTATTTTAATGTTATTTTCTTCTTAGTTTAGGGTATATTTATATTATTTGGGTTTAATTGTAAGTGGGCATCATATAAGTCCACATAAGGGGTCCATTAGGGTTTATTTTAGTTTGCAGTCACTATAAATAAGGGCATAACCAGACATGTAAGAAGACAATTCAGATTAATAAAACTTCTTGTTTGCCGCACTTTGTGTGTGTGTGTGTGTTGGTGAGATAATCTCCCTTCCATGGTTCTTTAAAGAACTGAAAACGACTTATCGAAGAACAACTGTCTTCGTGGCGTCATCCTTATACTTCTCGTTCGCGAATCAATATTCGTTGGGTGGGGGTCTCCGTTTTCAATAGTGTTGGTGCCTAGGTACAAGTTAGATGTCACACTCCTATCAAACTGATTTACTTGGCTTTCCGGGAATTGGTGTCTTTGCATGTGGGTTGCGTGACCACGTGATCACGAGGTTCGCATCATTTGGTATCAGAGCTTGGCTCCATTAATCAGGTTATATCCTTCTGAAATTTTCGTTTCTTGTTGTTTCCGCAAAAAAAAAAAAAAAAAAAATTCCTTGGTGTCCAATTTCTTCTTCTCTTGATTTGATATCATATAAAAAAAAAAAAAAGTTATTTCATTTGGTTCCTGAACAAAATATATCAGTTGCATTAAAACAAAAGAAAAAAAATTTCTTTTTATACATAAGTCAGCTTACCAAAAAAAAACAAAAGAAAAAAAAAGGAAAGAAAAAAAAAACAAAGAAAAAGTCATTTGTTTGTTTCTGCTGCAGAAAACTAAACAAAGGGAAAATTTGATCAAATCAACTCAGAATGAGCTCAAATTTGATTCTGTTGTTACTGGGACCCTAATCGCACCACATATTGATTTTGGGGTCAATTGGATATCGTTTTCTTTGGGTTTCAAATTCGGGTCTGATTAGGTGTGATTCATAACGTTTTTGCGTCAGTCTATTAAACCTTATTGTAAATTGCTCAAACTTTATATTCTGTCTATTTCGGTTGGTAGAGCGCTATATCTGAAATTTTAGCTCAATTGGACATCATTGACTTTAGGTTCCAGATCCGGACTTAACTCGTCGTACACGAGTCTGTTTTGCGTCAACTTTTTAAATTCACTTTCTTTCTGTTGCTTTCGTTTCTTGCCATTTAGTTTCATCATATCCAACGTATCTGGGTGTTGTTTCATCATTTTTCATATTTTGTTTCTGTTTTTTTTATTCGAGTCTTCAGTTTCGTTCATATTTCGGATAGACTCGCTTGCTACTCGCGAGACTATCATCACAGTTTCGTTTTGCTTGTTTTCTGGTTTTTATTGCTTCTTGAGTCATATATATAGATATATTTGGAATTGCGCTTCCCAAGTTGGTTTTTTATTAGTGCTTCTTGGACTGAGTTTTTTCTAGTATTTGTATGCTGCCAAATTGTCTTTGTGTTCTGCTGTCAAATTTGTTCCAATGGTTAGCTCTGACATTGAACAACACAATGGAGTTAAATCTGGACATACTTTACAATTAGAGCTCCAAGACATGCTAAATAGTCATGACATGAATCCTGTGTTGGGTTCTAAAGGTGATGAGTTGAAGGTTGGGTCTAAGCAACAAGAACAGCTACACCTTAGCCCCAAATTGAATTTTTTAAATGCTTTGAAGGGCTCTGATGTTGATGAAAATAAGGGTAGGATGTCCCTTGATATGAATCCAGTCCGTAACTTGCATTTTGCTCCCCCCGCAATAACTGATGGTCGTGTGACAGTAGCTCCTCCACTTGATGTGTTTGAGGATGGCTGTGAACTTTGGAAATCCACTCTAGTTGGTCATTTCGTGGGTCAGAAATTACCCTATCCTGTTGTTAATTCTATTGCTAAAAGAATATGGGGCTCCCACGGTCCTATCCGAAGTTTTATCTTCTGATAATGGATTCTTTCTCTTCACTTTTGATTCTGTCGATCGCGCCACTAATGTTCTGGAGAGAGCCCCATGGCACATGGCCAACAGACCTTTGGTGCTTAAACGTTGGCATCCGAACATGCAATTTTTGAAAGATGATCTGGATAGAGTTCCGGTATGGGTTAAGCTCTACAATGTTCCTCTCGAGTATTGGACTGTTAAGGGGCTGAGTTTGTGTAGCGAGTGCTATTGGGGTTCCCCTTCATGCTGACCTTACTACATTGTTGCGTAAAAGGCTTAGCTACGCAAGAGTTTGCGTTGAGATAGAAGCTTCGAAAACGCTGGTGAAGGAATACGACCTTCGTTGTCCAAATGGGTTATTCATAAAATTTCAGCGGATTATGAATGGATTCCTTCAAGGTGCAATAATTGCAATGTCTTTGGACATACCACAGCGATATGTGCTACCAGTAAAGTTGATGATCGTACAATGGGGGCAGAGGGCAAAAGGAAAATAGGAGCTGTGAACTCTAAACATGCAGATAATAAGCAGAATCAGCTTCAATGGCAGGTAGTTGGTAAACGAAATAAGGGTGTTACGATTGGTGAGAATGATTGTTTGGCATCTAAAGAGCTTAATTGTAATGAGAATGGTTGTTTAGCATCTGCTTTACAGAGCGCTGATTGTAATACGAATGAATCTGCAACATTAGATGTGGCCCAATGCTGGTTGTTATGAAGATGAAAATCCTACCTCTCCTCTTATTTTGAAGAGCTTACGAGCAGACATGGTGCCGGAGGAAGGGGATGCATGTACTTCTTTAGATCAAAGTTCAACGCATCTGTAATGCAACCATGAACCCTGTTTAGTCATGAGGTGAAATGTTGATATTGGAGTTTATGGGAGGTGGTACAGGTAAGGAAGATGATGATAAGGAAGTCGACGTCACTGATCCCAACAAGTCCGCAAAGTCCGATTTTCTTCTGACGGGGAAACTTTTTATTAATCAGTTAGCTAGCAAGGCTTAGAGACTCTCTAGAAAAAAAGAAAACGGGTTCTCCAGGCTTTTTTCAAAGAAGAGTAAGGAAATCTGGCTCCTCGAGGGGGGCAAGTCAAGGTAATCCGTGTGTTTGATGTTTGGTACTCCTCTCTATTTCCCTATGATTATTGGATGTTGGAATGTTAGAGGTTTGAATGATCCCATAAAGCATTCAGAACTGCGTCAGCTCATCCATCAAGAGGATGGTTTTTTTTGGTTTGGTTGAAACTCGGGTTAGAGACAGGAATAAAGATAATGTTTCGCAACTTCTTCTGCGTAATTGGTCATTCTTGTATAATTATGATTTCTCTTGTCGTGGTCGTATTTGGGTTTGTTGGAATGCTGATTTGGTGAAGGTGGATGTTCTGGGAATGTCAGACCAGGCTATCCATGTTTCTGTCATGATATTAGCTACCAATATCTGTTTTAATACTTCAATCATTTACGGAGACAATAATGCATCTGTACGTGAGGCTTTATGGTCTGATATTGTGAGTCGTAGTGATGGATGGGAGTCAACCCCATGGATTCTTATGGGCGACTTTAATGCTATCCGCAACCAGTCAGAGAGGTTAGGGGGGTCTTCTACGTGGGCTGGTCATATGGACAGATTGGAAACATGTATACGTGAAGCGAAAGTGGATGATCTTCGGTATTTCAGGTATGCATTATACTTGGACGAACCAATGTCCTGAGAATATGATTATGCGGAAACTAGATAGAGTGCTTGTGAATGAGAAGTGGAATATGCGCTTCCCATTGTCGGAAGCGAGATTCTTGCCTGCTGGTATGTCAGATCATTCTCCCATGGTGGTAAAAGTCACTGGCAATGTTTCAGAACATAAAGAAACCATTCAGATTCTTCGATATGTGGATGGATCATGACGAGTTCATGCCTTGGTGAAGAAAGTATGGGATCAGCATTCAGGAGGGTGTCCAATGTATCAACTGTGTTGCAAACTAAGGAAGCTAAAGCAGGAACTTAAACATTTCAATAAGACTCACTTCTCCAATATTTCCGATAGAGTCAAAGATGCAAAAGATCACATGGATAAGGGGACTCAACAAGCTCTGCATACAGCGCCTGAGGATCCAACATTGCGTATGCGAGAAAGAGATGCTGTTTCGTAACTATGCTTCTACTGTCAGGGCGGAAGAGAAAGTGTTTTTTCAGACAAAAGGCAGGATACAATGGCTTAGCTTGGGGGATCAGAATACTAGCTACTTTCACAAATCAGTAAATGGTAGACAGAATAGAAATAAGCTTCTCTCGGTTACAAGGGAGGATGGAGAAGTCGCTGAAGGACACGAGGCAGTCAAATCAGAAGTAATTGCATACTTCCAGCGTGTATTGGGAGTGAAACAGATGCCTAGGGTCCTGAACGAGGAAGTGATGCAATCGGCAATTATTTACAAATTGTCGGCAACTCAACAGCATGTACTAGCACAAGATGTCACAAGAGAGGAGATTAAGCATGCTATGTTTAGTTTGAAAAACAACAAAGCTCTGGTCCAGATGGCTTCAACGCAGGTTTCTTCAAAAGAATGTGGCACATAGTGGGGGAAGATGTAATCAACGCTGTTAGCTCCTTCTTCCAGACTCGTAGAATGCTTAAAGAAATGAATGCTACAATCCATTTCCCTTATCCCTAAAGTTGCTAATCCTACGAGGTTGACAGATTTTCGTCCTATATCTTGCTGCAATACAGTATACAAATGCATCGCGAAGATTCTAGCTGGGAGAATGAAAGTTGTTTTACCATCCT